>NC_090656.1:205704162-206004162 GCF_040937935.1 Hyperolius riggenbachi
GTGCTGTGGTTGGAGAAAAGGATTCCTCTGCATACAGCATTTCCTTGTGTAAAGTGCGCTGGATGGTTAAACTATGCACAGTGACTCCATCTGCAGCAAGATGATGTTGTAGGTCTTTGGTGCTGGTCTGTGGGCTGACTCTGACTATTCTCACCATTCGTCACTTCTGTCTATCCAAGATTTTTCTTGGTCTGCCACTTTGAGCCTTAACTTGAAATGAGCCTGTAATCTTCCATTTCCTAATATATTCCATAACTGTGGAAACAGACAGCTGAAATCTCTGAGACAGCTTTCTGTATCCTTCCCCTCAACCATGATGGTGAACAATCTTTGTCTTCAGGTCATTTGAGAGTTGTTTTGAGACTCATGTTGCTACTCTTCAGAGAAAATAAAAAGAGCATGGAAACTTACAACTGACCCCCTTAAATAATCTCTCATAATTGGATTCACTTGTGTATTTAGGTCAGGGGTCACTGAGCTTACCAAGCCAATTTGAGTTCCAATAATTAGTTCTAAAGGTTTTGGAATCCATAAAATGACAACAGTGCCCAAATTTATGCACCTGCCTAATTTCATTTAAACAATTATTGCGCACTTTCTGTAAATCCAATAAACTTAATTTCACTTCTCAAATATCACTGTGTGTGTCTCTTATATGATATACAGGATCTTCTCAAAAATTAGCATATTGTGATAAAGTTCATTATTTTCTGTAATGTACTGATAAACATTAGACTTTCAAATACACACAACTGAAGTAGTTCAAGCCTTTTATTGTTTTAATATTGATTATTTAAAAAAAAAATTAGCATATTTCATCCGACCAATAAAAGAAAAGTGTTTTTAAAACAAAAAAAGTCAACCTTCAAATAATTATGTTCAGTTATGCACTCAATACTTGGTTGGGAACCCTTTTGCAGAAATGACTTCTTCAATGCGGCGTGGCATGGAGGCAATCAGCCTGTGGCACTGCTCAGGTGTTATGGAGGCCCAGGATGCATCGATAGCGGCCTTAAAGAGAACCCGAGGTGGGATTGAAGAATATTGTCTGCATACAGAGGCTGGATCTGTCTATACAGCCCAGCCTCTGTTGCTATCCCAACCCCCCCTAAGGTCCCCCTGCACTCTGCAATCCCTCATAAAATCACAGCCACGCTGCTGACAAACAGCTTGTCAGAGCTGGCTGTGTTTATCTCTATAGTGTCAGTCTGCTGCTCTCCCCGCCTCCTGCAGAACTCCAGTCCCCGCTTGCATCCCTTCCCTCCCTGCTGATTGGAGGGAAGGGACGGGGGCAGGGACCGAAGCTATGCAGGAGGCGGGGGAGCATCTGAGACTGACACTACAGATGTAAACACAGCCTCACAGCATGGCTGTGATTTATGAGGGATTGCAGAGTGCAGGGGGACCTTAGGGGGGTTTGGGATAGCAACAGAGGCTGGGATGTATAGGCAGATCCAGCCTCTGTATGCAGATAACATTCTTTAAACACACCTCGGGTTCTCTTTAAGCTCGTCCAGAGTGTTGGGTCTTGAGTCTCCCAACGTTCTCTTCACAATATCCCACAGAGTTGGCAGGCCAATTGAGCACAGTAACACCATGGTCAGTAAACCATTTACCAGTGGTTTTGGCACTGTGGGCAGGTGCCAGGTCATGCTGAAAAATGAAATCTTCATCTCCATAAAGCTGTTCAGCAGATGGAAGCATGATGTGCTCCAAAATCTCCTGATAGCTAGCTGCATTGACCCTGCCCTTGATAAAACAGTGGACCAACACCAGCAGCTGACATGGCGCCCCAGACCATCACTGACTGTGGGTACTTGACACTGGACTTCAGGAATTTTGGCATTTCCCTCTCCCCAGTCTTCCTCCAGACTCTGGCACCTTGATTTCCGAATGACATGCAAAAGTTGCTTTTATCCGAAAAAAGTACTTTGGACCACTGAGCAACAGTCCAGTGCTGCTTCTCTGTAGCCCAGGTCAGGCGCTTCTGCCGCTGTTTCTGGTTCAAAAATGGGTTTATGCTTCCATTTGCTGAAAAGGTTTATGGAGATGAAGGTTTCATTTTTCAGCACGACCTGGCACCTGCTCACAGTGCCAAAACCACTGGTAAATGGTTTACTGGCCATGGTATTACTGTGCTCAATTGGCCTGCCAACTCTCCTGACCTGAACCTCATAGAGAATCTGTGGGATATTGTGAAGAGAAAGTTGAGACCCAACACTCTGGATGAACTTAAGGCCGCTATCGAAGCATCCTGGGCCTCCATAACACCTGAGCAGTGCCAAAGGCTGATTGTCTCCATGCCACGCCGCATTGAAGCAGTCATTTCTGCCAAAGGATTCCCGATCCAAGTATTGAGTGCATAACTGAACATAATTATTTGAAGGTTGACTTTTTTTTGTTTTAAAAACACTTTTCTTTTATTGGATGAAATATGCTAATTTTTTGAGATAGGAAATTTGGGTTTTCATGAGCTGTATGCCAAAATCATCAATATTAACCACTTAACATCTCAGTCGTTTTCAGCTTATGCATCCGAGCAATGTTCACCTCCCATTCATTAGCCTATAACTTTATCACTACTTATCACAATGAACTGATCTATATCTTGTTTTTTCCACCACCAATTAGGCTTTCTTTGGGGGGTACATTTTGCTAAGAGCCACTTTACTGTAAATGCATTTTAACAGGAAGAATAAGAAAAAAAATGAAGAAATTCATTATTTGTCAGTTTTCGGCCATTATAGTTTTAAAATAATACATGCCTCCATAATTAAAACCCACGTATTGTTATTGCCCATTTGTCACGGTTATTTCACCATTTAAATTATGTCCCTATCACAATGTATCGCGACAATATTTTATTTGGAAATAAAAGAGCATTTTTTCCGTTTTGCATACATCACTATTTACAAGCTTATAAAAAAAAAATAGAGAGAAATATTTCATCTTTACATAGATATTTAAAAAGTTTAGACCCTTAGGTAAATATTTATGTGTTTGTTTGTTTTTTATAGTAATGTTTTTTTGTTTTTTTTTATTAAACATTTTATGTGGGCATTTTTGGGAGGGTGGGATATAAAAGTGTTTTATTTGGGGAAATATTGGTGTATTGTAATGTTTTTTGGCATTTACTTGTAGTTTTTACTTTTTGGCCACAAGATGGCAATCTCGAGTTTGTTTACATGACGTTACTCTAAGCGTACAATGTACGCTTAGAGGGACACAGCTTCAGAAAGAGCGAAGCTTCCGAGAGAAGCTGTCGCTTTTTCAGCGGGGGAGAGGAATCAGTGATCCGGCTCCATAGGCCGATACATTGATTCCGTGGCTACCAACTCCGCGGCCGGGAGTGCGCGTGCACGCGCGCGATCGGCCGCGGGAGCGCGCCTGTCCTCCTTGACGTTTTTATACGTCAAGGAGGACAAAGTGGTTAAAACAATAAAAGGCTTGAACTACTTCAGTTGTGTGTATTTGAATCTAAAATATATGAAAGTCTAATGTTTATCAGTACATTACAGAAAATAATGAACTTTATCACAATATGCTAATTTTTTGAGAAGATCCTGTATTTGACTGACATTTTTTTATCGTACCAACCAATGATTTATACAGGAAAATCATGACGATTAACAAGGTTGCCCAAACTTTCGCACCCCACTGTATATGAGTGGGAACATTAGAGAAAACGCCCACCCTGCTCTCTGTTTCATTCTTCACTGCTCAGCCTGCTTGTTATCAGCCCTGATAAAATCCCCGACTGAGCATTCAGTCTGGCTTTGCTCAGGAATCCTTATAGCTGAGTCTGTCTTCTCTGATGTCTTTTCAAGCCCAAGCCTGCCCCCTTCTGGCTCTGCTATAATGATTCCTGAGCAAAGCCAGACTGAATGCTCAGTCTGGGATTTTATCAGGGCTGATAACAAGCAGGCTGAGCAGTGAAGAATGAAACAGAGAGCAGGGTAGGTGTTTTTTCTTAAGGTACATACACGCGTCAAATCGGGCGATCGTTCAGCTGATATGGCTGGTTTTGACCCGTCAAAATCAGCCTTATCAGCCGAATGACCGTTTGGATGTCAAATCGGGGATGAGTACAACCGACCGGTTGTTTGGAAAAATCAGACAAGTGTATGTACCTTTACGTTCCCACTGATATATATGGTAAAATACGTGAGGGTGCTTCGTCTCTGGTTCGCTTTAAATTGTTTCCAACTATGATACATTTCAGAGTGTAAATCTGGGTAAGAAAGGGTTTCACAATGGGAAAACACTGACCAAATTATTTTATAACGGAATATTGTACAAAACAATGCAATTTTATTCAGTCATTGGGGACGTAGCTGATTGCTGGGCTGTTCATAAAGTCAGCATACACTGTACAGATTTTTTTTTATTTTTTGCCTAATACCATGAGTAGACTTAATGGCCTCAATTCACTAAGGTTAACTCCTGTCTTTAATAACTCTTCTGAGCTGTTTTACAGTTATCACCAATGTGATATAATTGTGATAACTGTGAAACAGCTCTGAAGAGTTATTAAAGACAGGAGTTAACCTTAGTGAATTGAGGCCAATGTCTAATTTATTGTATTTTGAAGGGAGTTAAAACATTTACGATATTAAGGGCTTAAATGGATTGAGAGATTGATCTGCAGTTTTTGCATTTAGTTAAAAGAATAATTGATCGTAATATCCATCACAATATTGACTGAAAACAAATTCCAGTGGTAACTGAATACTGTGTGGCCACTTATACTTACTCTCTGGAAACTGAATTTGTTGCACACGTTTTCCTGTTATGGGGCACTTCTCTCTGGATCGGTTCTGTACCCGGCCAGCGTGGTGCTCTTATTCTTCTGCTGTCAGAGGTTTCCCTCCTCATGTAAGGTGCGATGAGTAATGGAATAATGTATAAATTATTGCCATCCTTCTCCCACCAGGGCAGTAAGGACCAGCTAGAGGAGGTCTGGCAGGAGACTGACGGGCTGGATCCCATTGATTTTGACCCGAAGACTTTCTTTAAACTGCATGGTAAGTAATGCATGAGTTGAGTGTGTGCAGTCTGCAGGGGCTGGTGTGACATTGCTGGTGGTCATATAGAAAATGGGTGATAGAATTTCAGGACCAGTGCCAATATAGGTAGCTGTGGTCCACCAGTAGAGGAGACTGGAAAGGTGTGAGGCTCCCCTATTTGGATGCCAGTGCTGAGCCCACATAGCCCAGTGCTGGCTTTTAGTTTTAGTTACTATTTGAATGAGGTGCATGTTGCTGTTTAACCATAAAACCAACAGATGGCACTCAGCCATCCACTAGTCAAGCGCCAGTGTCCCTGCAGCAGAGAAGGGAGATGACTGAATGTGAGTATTGATTAGGGTTATAGGGTTAGTGGTTAGGGTTAGGCATTATTCTAGGAGGGTTAGTGTTAGAGGATAGGGTTGGTTAATAGAAGCAGGGAAACTCCCACAAAATGCACTTGCATTATTTTTCCAGTTGTTGGGCATACTTTCCTTTAAACAGTTTTCAGCATTTTATCTCAGTTGGAGCCTCTCCTCCAAGTACATTAGTTCTTCCTTCGTGTGTGTGTGTGTGTGTGGGGGGGGGGCTTTTGTAGATTATTGTGCAATAGTTAGTGATTACTGCCATAGAAGCTATTAGTCAGAAGCTAAAAAATACAGTTTTAAAAGTTTTTTTTATTTTTTGGTTTTTAAGTTAAAGTGACAGTGTCACAAGTAATAATAATAAAAAAAAAGTGTTTTCCTCCCTATAGGGAATTGTTAACCCCTGCCTAACTAACCCCTTGTGTGATTTATAATGGGCCTTGTGGACATTTGTAATGGCTGACGCCCACAGTGATCGGATGCGATCACTAGGGCAATAGCTCGCGAACCCAATGCTTTATAGATGCATCGCTATGTTGTGGCCACCTATAGAGCCAAAACTAGCAATGAGGTTTCCAACTTCACAGATCACCACGGATCAGTCATGGTTTAGCTCTCCATACACATAAGAACATCAAATAACTTGGCTTAAAGGGGAACTGAAGTAAGAGGTATACGGAGGCTGCCATATTTATTTCCTTTTAATCAATACCAGTTGCCTGGCAGCCCTGCTGGTCTATTTCTCTGCAGTAGTATCTGAATAACACTAGAAACAAGCATGCAGCTAGTCTTGTCAGTTCTGACTTTAAAGTCTGAAACACTTGATCTGCTGCATGCTTGTTCAGGGGCTATGGCTAATAGTATTAGAGGCAGAGGATCAGCAGGGCTGCCAGGCAACTGGTATTGCTTAAAAGGAAATAAACATGGCAGCCTCCATTTACCTCTCTCTTCAGTTCCTGTTTAAAGGACAACTGGAGTGAGAAGTATAAGGAGGCTGCCATATTTATTTCCTTTTAAACAATGCACATTGCCTGGCTTTTCTGCTGATCCACTGCCTCTGATACGTTTAGCCATAAATGCTGATCAGGTGTGTGACTCAAATGTGTCTTCCTTTGCCGCATGCTTGTTCCAGGTATATGAACGATCAGCAAGAGGCCAGGCAACTGGTATTGTGTAAAAGGAAATAAATATGGCAGCCTCCATTTCCCTCTCACTTAAGGTTCCTTAAAAATATTCAGGTTAGGTGGGAGTCCTGTGAATAAGATTTTGTTGAAGCAAATCATAATGTATTCTTTTCCATTATTTGTGTTTGATGGTAACCAGGGCTGTATTTACCATAAGCCTACAGGCTCCTGATGATGGAAAGGCGGATTCCTCCCCTCCCTGAGTGCCTCCTTCCCTATGCAGAGTCCTGATGAGAGTGTAAATGAGAGGTTACTCACCCTGCTCTCTGAATTCCACTGACCAGATCTCTCTTCAGTTAGGGCACCTTTAGCTACATAATACTGAGGTTCCTCTAGCTACTTAATACTTGGGGGAACCTCTAGCTACTTAAAGAGACTCTGTAACAACAAAAACCTCCCCTGGGGGGTACTCACCTCGGGTGGAGGAAGCCTCCGGATCCTAATGAGGCTTCCCATGCCGTCCTCTGTCCCACGGGGGTCTCGCCGCAGCCCTCCGAACAGCCGGCGACTGTGCCGACTGTCAGTTCAATATTTACCTTTGCTGGCTCCAGCGGGGGCGCTGTGGCGACTTTCGGCACGGAAATAGACGGAAATACCCGATCTCCGTCGGGTCCGCTCTACTGCGCAGGCGCCGGAAACTTGCGCCTGCGCAGTAGAGCAGACCCGACGGCGATCGGGTATTTCCGCCTACTTCGGCGCCGAGAGGCATCAGAGCGCCTGCGCAGGAGCCAGGAAGGTAAATATTGCGTCACGGCTGTACGGAGGGCTACAGCGAGACCCCCGAGGGACGCAGGACGGCGTGGGAAGCCTCATTAGGATCCTGAGGCTTCCCCCACCCGAGGTGAGTACCCCCCAGGGGCCGTTTTGTCGTTACAGTTCCTCTTTAAAATTGAGGGTACTTCTGGCTACCTAATACTAAGGGGCACCTGTAGTTGCCTGCATTAGGCAAGGGAAGTATAGGAGAAGGAACAGCTGAGACAGCCACCACACCTGCAATTTGGTGGAGGTTTGTAGATTCATGGAGGGTGAACTGTAGGGTGCCAGGACATCTGTGCCTATAGGCTCCTGTGGGGTAAATCCAGGCCTGATGGTTTCACAGACCATGTATGCTGTGCATAGGTCAGGCCTTCTTTATCACAATAAAAGTTTTCAGTCTATTCATACAGTATATAGTCAGGATTCATTCTGTCTTGGAAAATGTTACCTAGAGAATGAATAGTAAGCTGATTCAGTACTGTGGAGTGTGGAGTGCACAGACTGTCTCAGGCCTCTTTTATTGCAGACATTGTGATAAAACCAGGCGCCTGTTGCCACAAACTGTAATCTTTATCTCTTGTATTCCAGACACGAATAGTGATGGCTTCATCGATGAGCAGGAACTAGAGGCTCTGTTCACGAAAGAGGTAAGACGGCTGTTTTATTATGTAACAGCTTTGTTTCCTTGCTGGATTATGTACGGATTAAGAGCACCTCTGATAATGTAGGAGACCAGAGTTTGAATCGTGGCTGCAGCCAGTAGGTAACCAGCAATAAGACCTTGGGCAAGACTCCTTAGCATTCCAATGTGGCCTACTGAGCATGCCCTAAGTCACTGCAGCTTTTAAACACAGTAGACAAGGACTATACAAATGTTAGCATTTAATTTTATCTTAATATCCTCAGGAGAAGCTGTTGATAAGATCTTGTCAGATCCACTTCATTATTAAGCAGTGTGATTGGTTATTGTGTTTCAGCTGGAGAAAGTTTATGACCCTAACAATGAGGAGGACGACATGGTGGAGATGGAGGAGGAGCGGCTGAGGATGAGGGAACACGTCATGAATGAGGTGACTTGACGGCTATTGGGGATCTAACTGACAAGGGCGCAACTGTCCTAAATGGTTCTGCTACTTGTAGATCCCACTCTGAGCTCTTCTGTCCACCTTATTATTCTAAACTTGTGAAATAATCCAGCAGTATGTCCTTCTATATTTCATGGGTAATGAAAAGAACAACAACTTTCCACTTTGTTTAAATTTTTTGGTCAAATTAAATTTCACCACCCAGAACCTGACTTGTGAACGCTAGAAAGGTGGGTGTGGTTGAGAGCATTGCATGGGAAGAGGATGATCAGCACGCTGAAATGAAGCTTGCAGAATTCTCCTCCATGCAGACCATCACATCAGCATTCCTGCATAGAAAACATAGTGAGATGCGGTCTTTGTGAACTTGTACGTAAAGTAGCGTTTTTTCTCAAGATTATTCAAGTTTGCCTCTCTTTAAAGTATACCCGAGGTAGACTTTTTTTTTTTTTAAGAAAAACAAAAAAAACCTGCTACCTGATCTCGGGGATTAGGTAGCATCAATTACCGCCACTCCTATGTCCTGCAATCACCGACTTTTGGGTAAACAAATCCCAATGCTGCAGCTCTGGCTCTTTGTGTTTCAACACAGAATAGGGAGGCTGGGGAGAGGCATTCCAGAAGGTAGAAGGGGTGGGGGAGAGGCAGAAGCTGCCCAATTAGAGCTGGGGAAGGGTCATTGCTAACACCATGGTGGCTGTTTTGCAGGAGTGCCTCTCCTGCAAGGGAAACCTTTTCCCCCTGTTAGTTGACGACAAGCTGCTTGTCGCCAGTTATTTTTTTTTTGTTGGGGGGGCGGGGGGGGGGGGGGTCAGAGAGCGGCGCGGGAGGTACACAAAGACATGACATAGGGCAGGAAACATGTGTCCCATCTGCCCCTCTTCCGCCTCAGGTACACGTTAAGAATGCATCCCCTGGTATGGGTAATACTATCTGAGCACTGATAAAAAGAAAATGCAGGTGTCCTGAGTAACTACTCACAAGTAAAACAGATGAACCTGAAGATGCGCCGCTGCGTATACCAGAGGCAGTGGCCAACATAGATGCAAAATCCAGTAGTGGTAGTCCAATGGCTAAGCAAGACTATGGTTTGGGATATACCATCCACAAATAACTGAGAAGGCTGTTATTAGGAATACAGTACCTACCAGTGGCTGGACTCCATGACAGTGGCAAGGCTTTGATCATAACAGCAAAAGAATGGCACTAGGCACCAAATCTATCACATTATACAGGACTTAAGATGTAGGCTGTGTAGAGAGAACACTTATGACTAAGTGTTGATATGTTGTCCAACCTAATTCATTACCTTGTCTGGTGGAGATGTGGTATACATTATCATGTGTGAACTGTTCTATACAGCATTCATTTAATTTTAGGAGAACTGTAGAGAGAGGTGTATGGAGGCTGCCATATTTATTTCCATTTAAGCAATACCGGTTGCCTGGCTATCCTGCTGATCCTCTGCCTCTAATACTTTCAGCCATAGACCCTGAACAAGCATGCAGCAGATCAGGTTTTTCTGACAATTTTGACAGATATCACAAGATTAGCTGCATGCTTGTTTCTGGTGTGATTCAGCCACTACTTCAGCCAAATAGATCAGCAGGGCTGCCAGGCAACTGGTATTTCTTAAAAGGAAATAAATATGGCAGCCTCCATACACCTCTCTCTACAGTTCTCCTTTAAACTCATGTGGTCCAGTTAAAGTGATCCTAGCTGGTGGTGATATGTGATTGATTATAATACAAGCTATCATACAAGTGCATATGTTTATGGCTTATTTGCCCACATATACAGTATATGGCTTGATTTCCAGTATCTATTTATCCTCCTCTTCCATTCTTTGTCCCACCAATGAATATACACTGGAGCCTTTCTGTGGGCATGATTTTTCTGTCTGGTTTAAGGGAGTAATTAAAACCAGTTTAGACATTGGTCATGTACGTAGTTTGTTTTTAAATAAAGATAGCAAGTTTGCCGTTTTGATAATCCCCTCATGGGAAAAAACAGACAACCTTTATTTAAAAATTCCTTCATGTACAACAATAGAAAATCCCTCTTATCCCCCCTTTAAAATTGTGACAACACTGCCGTTAGTTGAACATCAGCTGATGTATTGTACAATCACACTACCATACATAAACACACTTAGGTGGCCACTGAATAAGCGTGGGCAGTATACTAGATACAGAGTTCCAGGATAGCAAAAGTTTGCTTTCTTAAAACAGAAAGAATAGTATAGCATAGCATTTTAGTAACGTGGCTTTTAGGACCATTGTAGCCCCTTACATACTCCAATGAGTTCTGGGTCACCATGAGCTTGCTGGTTAGTCTGTACCGTTCGTTCCAGGATAGCAATCCTTTAGTAATTTCCGTCTGGTCCGGTATATAGCAATCCACTGCAAATCAGAATAAGCCCTTTAGTAGTGTATCAGGTAGGCATACCACGGTGTAAATACAGCCTTAGAACAGTCTTGGATCAAAGTACCCCTGCGTTCTGTGCTAGGCAATGTGACAAAAAAGCTGGCATATAGCATGGCTACACAGTCCATCATAAAATCTAAGTGGCAGATAGTTAGCTGTATGATGCATAAATGGTCCGCTGGATCTCACCAACTTGCCGATTGCATCACCAGTGTTGTTAGTCTCAGACTCCAGATAGTGTAGCGTGTTACAGTCCAGCCAGCCGCATCATCTGCCCAGTCTGCAGGCGCAGTAATCCAGAGGGCACGCCGACAGCTCGTGTGGCTTGTGATACTACCGGACTCCGGCCTGTGACGTCAGCGGAGAAGTCCGGTAGTATCACAGGCCACGCGCACTGTCGGCGTGCGCTCTGGATGGAGAAACTGGAGAAAAAATATCACTTTCCACAAGATGGCGCCATTGTTTTTATTTTTGTTAGCTTTGATTTTCTCTCTCTCTATCTATCTATCTATCTATCTATCTATCTATCTATCTATCTATCTATCTATCTATCTATCTATATATATATATATATATATATATATATATATATATATATATATATATATTATAATGTATGTTTTTTTTTTTTTTTTTCAGCGTCCCCTTTTTTTGAAATGTTTTTTTCTCTGTGCTATCTCAGATTATTTTATTTCAGGTGTTTATGGAATTGAGATTTTAAGGGGCTGACGTTAATACTTTTTAGGAATCAGATCAGCTTCTCTATACAGCAAATACCTGTCTGAACTAATAGCTCAGTAGCCCGGGTAATCTAAATAGCAACTTTAATAGATCTGGATTATCTATAAGGCAACCTAGGCATGTGCCTAGGGCCTGATGGGTGTCCGGGGTCCTGGTTGTTATCTCCCCTAAGCTAATGCTGCATCTTATTTTATTTTTTTTAGGAGCCAAAATGGTTTCTTTGCCTAGGGCCTCATTTTACCTTAATCCATCTTTGTTTGACTATGAAGCAGAATACCGGTGTAAGAAGCCTCTGATGGAGGGTATAGGTCCTCACAATACATTTCATAAGATGTCAGTTTTTACACCTGATGAAGAGTGATTGAGCCATGTCCAGTCCAGCACTGCTTGTACAGAAATAGAATTTATACCAGTGTTCTTTATACATTGAGGGAGTAGGTCCACCTATTCCATTTAAGATTTTTTTTTCCTTTGGACTGCTTTTGCTGCCAGTTTTGCTGTTATTTAGTTGGAGACAATCTTGGCAGTTACTAGGTTGGACACCATAAGGGTTACTCCCATCTAGATGTTAATCAATGATACCATTTGACCACATCTATGTGGTATGAAGGACTGCCTAAAATATTCATTCAGGCTAGGTTCACAGTAGGACGTTGCCTTGTGATGCGCCGTCAAAGTCACAATGCAGCATTACACCGCAATGCAACAAAAAAGTGGTAATGCACATTAACACTGTTACCGTCACATAAAGTATCGTATTTTTCGGCATATAAGATGCACTTTTTCTTCCCTAAAATTGGGGAGAAAAAGTGGGTGCATCTTATATTCTAAAGGTGCAGTATTTTGGCCCCATAACATACTTACCGGATCCTGCCGCCACGATCCTCTCCTCCAGCCACCATCTGAGGTTCATCCAAAGCTTCCAGCAGCCGTTCCAGGATCCCCGCTTCCCATCCAGGATTCCCGCTTGTGTCTCCCAGCCGCCGGATCATCTTCGCTGCAGACTGCAGCCTTGCGGTAAACGCCCTGCCGATATCCTCCATAGTAACTGCGTCCTCTTCTTAGTTACAGTGTCCCCTTCTGTGTGATGAGCGGCGCACGTGTGCCTGACGTCATTCATGACCCCGCCGCATGTGCAGCGCTCGTCACACAGAAGGTACAGTGTAACTAAGAAGAGGATGCCGTTACTATGGAGGATGTTGGCGAGGCAGTGCGTGTTTACCGCAAGGCTGCAGTCTGCATACGAGACTGCAGCCTTGCGGGTCTGCATACGAGACTGCAGCGAAGATGATCCGGCGGCTGGGAGACACAAGCGGGGATCCTAGATGGGAAGCGGGGATCCTGGAACGGCTGCTGGAAGCATTGGATGAACCTTGGATGACTGCTGCTGGGAGCCGAAGACCCTCGATGATAGCTGCAGAGACCCTGGATGATGGCTGCTGGGAGCCTGGGACCCGCGATGACTGATGCTGGGAGCCTGGGACCCTCGGGTGGTGGCAGTCAGAGGGAGGAGGAGAGGATCGCGGCGACAGGATCAGGTGAGATGCAGCAGGGGGTGTGAAGTGTAGTGTAGTTTGGGTTGGATGCAGGGGTCAGTTAGTGAAGTGTAGTGTAGTTTGGGTTGGCTACAGGGGTTAGTTAGTGAAGTGTATTTGGTGGTGGTAGCAGGGGGCTAGTGAAGTAAAGTGTTGTTGGTGGGGGCAGCAGGGGTAAGTGAAGTGTAGTGTAGCAGGATTTAGTGTAGATGGACTGTGTAGCTCAGCTAGAGATCGTTTTTTTGGGGGGAAGGGGGGGTTAAAGGTCCATAAGATGCCTCTGCACCATAGACACACCTAGGTTTAGTTCCCTGATTTTTGCCCTCTAAATCTAGGTGCGTCTTATATGCCGGAGCATCTTATATTCCAAAAAATACGGTAGGTACAGTAAAGAAAACATGCAATGAAAAGTATGCTTTTCTGTACCTGGTAACCTGCACGTTTATAGGTAACGCACTGCAGCAGTGCGTTACCATAACGCTACACGTTGCAATGCAACAATAACTTCACACTGTGAACGTTTTATTGTAGTGTGGTAAGCTGCGTTTTAAGAATTTATAACGCAGCTCCGCAATGTCCTACTGGTAACCTAGCCTCGAAGTTATTTACTTAGCTTACCCTTCTACTAAGGAATAGATCAGGTAAGATTGTCAAGATGGTATCATTGATGGACGTCTTCAGTCCTGTGGTCTTCTTACCTCCAAAATGTACTCAGTGGGAAAAATGGCACTCAAAAAATTATACTCCAAATACCCAAATTCTTCAGTATGTCCATTATCCTGCAAGCCTTCTGAGCAAGGGCATTGTTGACAAATGAATGAACACTTTTCCAAATCTTCCCTCACCATTTTTCCTTCACTACCCACAAAGAAGTCTATGCATCTGGCAATGCTTGCTCATCACGAGTAACCACGGTGGTTACTTGTGATTCAAATGAGCTGTAATTGCCGCAGCTGAGCAACTGTATGTGGCGGGGTTAATTACCCATAATGCTGCCGTCTGCCCTGCATTTCAAAGGGCTTGCAAGCGACCTATTGGTAGCATTGCAAGCTTCGCTATGGTGCATTATGTGTAATTAACCCCGCCGCATACAGCCGCTCAGCTGTGACAACTACAACTCATTTGAATCACGAGTAACCACCGTGGTTACTCGTGATTTACTCGTGATGAGCAAACCTGCATCTGGCAATGCGGTGTGCTTTCTGTTTATTGTGACATTCAGAGTACATCATGCAGCAATCATATACTTTGTTGCATTATTAGGTCCTACTGTACATCAGATCATGGGAGTGTGGTATGGTGAGTGCTGAGCACTATCGTTGATTAGCCTTGAAAGAAGCACGCTCCAGCAAAGCGGCCGTCAGGCTCAGCACCCACTGTCCACACTCCCACCTGAAGTACGTTACGACTTTAGAATGCAAGACTTTATATTCCTGCCGCATGATGTACTTTGAAGATCTCAATAAACAGAAATCACACAGCAGTGCCGGGTGTGTAGTCTTCTGTATAAAGCGTAGCAGTAGGGACGGGCACTGTGGGGAAACCACGGTAGCCTGTGCGACAAAGACGAGACCAGGAGCCAAATAATGCAGTATTGTAGGATAAGATTAGCTTAATATTACAAGAGTAGTTGTACTCACAAAGGTGGGTTGCCGAATCTGCAACCACTGTATGTCGCCTACGGGGAACACTGTACTCCAGGTCCTGCCGGAATCGGGTGGTCACTCTCCTGGGGTCCTTACTATCTGTGGATGGCCCCACATTAGTGGGAAGGACACTTCCAAAGGAGGAGTAATAGGGAGTTAAGAAGGGTGGAAGCACCTAAAAATTGTAACGATTGGTGTCAGCAACACAGATTTTTCTGATTGGTGATCTGCAGTATCACCAATAATACAGATGCTATACCTGATCTATGTGGTGATCTGCAGAATCACCAATAATGCTAGTATAGCTAGACACGGGACAACCAATGTGGGATTGTGTTTTGGTGCAACAGTAATGAGAAGAGGATATCTCCCGAGGAGCAGGAGATTCAGACTGTACTGCTGCCAGTGGACACCTGAGGGGCAGGGACCACTGACTGTGCTGCAAGCATGATCACCTAAGGAGTAGGTGACAGCTCTTAGAGATTCCTCACTAATGGCTAGGCCCACTAGTGAGGACAGGAAGGTCAGACAAGCAGGGTAGGCAACGTACGGACAGATAGAGTACAAAGGCTGAATCGATGTTTAGGTTCAGGCAGAGTCGGCAACAATTATCAGATAGGCAGAGGTACTGAATCAGCAAACAGGAGAGTAGTCAAGGAAGCAGAAGGTCATAACAGATAAACAATAGCAATGTAGCAATATCCTAGTCTAGGTGTGAAGTCCTTGGTTTCAACACCTGGGATCTAGACTAAGGTATAGTACGCAGATAACACAATGCAATTAGTACTTTAAGCTATCAACGGAAACTGGCTAAGTGTGGATCCCCAGCTCCAGCAGGTTCTAGCACACTGTAGGATCTGACAAGGGTCTGAGCGCTAACACGTTAGCATTTGCAACAGCAGACAACCAGCAACTGACAGGCAGGTCCTATATATATACTCAGAGCGCTCCACAGCGCCACCCCAGTCACTCAGCCAATCCGGAGCACTACTGGAGTCAGCTGACCGGCTGATCAGCTGACTCCTCTTTTACTTGCATAAAGGTCCTGTTGCCTGGTGCGCGCAGCTCTCAATCTATGTGTACCAGAAGGACCAGGCAAAGCAGCAGCATGTAGCCGCGCGGCAGAGGCCGCCGCCTGACACGCGGAGATAGCCGCCATGCGGCGGTATCTCCGCTATCCTTTACAAAAAATACTATATTTCAGAGTATAGGTTATAAAGACATAAATATGAGGTATCTTACCTCTCCAGATGACCCAACCCTATAAAAACAAGGGTTTAGAGTCTATGGTAAACTTTAGACCATGTAAGGTTTATTCAAACACAAAAAAAAAAACCAGAAAAAAAAAATGCCTTTCGGGGGTCTCTGTCCGCTTCCTCAGGTCAATAAGGTGTCTTAGGGAATTCAGTTTGCAGCTTGGGTGCCTAAAAATTCTTTAATGTGAATTGCCAGACTTATCCTTCGTATCCAGAGAACCCCAAATACCGTCACTTTATGCTGACTTTCGGGTTTTGAAGTTCATCAGCTTTAGAGAAAACAAGTGCTACTAATGTAAGGTCTTCCTGGTGTCCGGGTCACAGTGGTATAACCAAAGAGCAGGATCATACACCAGGCAACCTAGTGCCAGGGGCCTGGTGGGTGTCAAGGGGCCCACTTGCCCTCTTCTCTGTCCTCCATCCACTTCAGCTTACCAAAAGGGTCACAAGGGGGCGCCAAATTCCTACCTTGCCTAGGGCCTATTACATCTTAAGGGAAATCAGAAGTATCTTTAAAAAAAAAAAAAAAAGAATTTTCATTTACCTGGGCTTCTGCTAGCCCCCTGCAGCCGCCCTGTGCTGGTCCTCAACGATTCTCCGGTCCTTTGCAGCGGCTCACTTTCGTTATCCCCCAATTTGCAAGTCGACAGCCACTGCGCTTGCACGCGTGTGTCCTTGTTTGCACTCCTGTCGCCAGGAGTATACTGAGCAGGTCGAAAGTGAAACTGAGCCATGGCAAGGGACTGGAGGATCATTGAGGACCAGCACAGGGCAGCTGTAGGGGAATGGCAGAAGTCCCAGGTAAGTTAAACCTTTTTTTTTCGTTACAGATACTTCTGGTTTCCTTTAATCCATCTTTGTATAACCACATTCCATCGCCTGTACTAGCCATTGCAAAAAATCATCACTAGTTATCACATGCATTGCAGAGAAACTAAGGGATTGTTTCCATGACAAACATTAACATTTTCCTTTCAAGCAAGGGTTCTGTTGTGTCTATAGGGAGATGTAATCCAGGCTGGAACTTATTTATAATAGTCTTTGAGCACTTCTTATTACCCAGAGTGACCCTCTTGCCTCCTTTTTTTTTAAAATCCTTATCTTGGTTGCCATGGGAACAGGGAGAGCTTCCTCTGTAGGCTCTGGTGGTGTGCTGGTGCTGTACATATGTGACCAGTCTGCCTCTTCCACAGGTGGATCTGAATAAGGATCGCCTCATTAGCTTGGAGGAATTCTTAGGAGCGGCACAGCAGAAAGAGTTCCTGGAGCCCGACGGATGGGAGGTAATGACAACACGCAAGCTTATTGATTTCTGATAATCTCTCTGATAAAAGAGTAATTGAAGCTGCAAGTCTTCACACGTGGCAGATAGAATTCCATCATACAGGAGGTGGCACTGGTTCTGGGTCCCCCTCGCAGTACATAGGAGAGAATTGAGCTCCTCCCCCTCCTCCTGCCCCTCCTCCTCTCTTCTCCTTCTTCCTTCCTTCTTCCTCCTTCTTCTTTCTTCTTCCTTCTTCTTCTTTCTTCTTTCTTCTTCCTTCTTCTTTCTTCTTCCTTCTTCTTTCTTCTTTCTTCTTTCTTCTTCCTTCTTCTTTCTTCTTTCTTCTTCCTTCTTCTTCTTTCTTCTTCCTTCTTCTTTCTTCTTTCTTCTTTCTTCTTCCTTTTTCTTCTTTCTTCTTTCTTCTTCTTTCTTCTTCCTTCTTCTTCCTTCTTCTTTCTTCTTCTTTCTTCTTCCTTCTTCTTCCTTCTTCTTTCTTCTTTCTTCTTCCTTCTTCTTTCTTCTTTCTTCTTCCTTCTTCTTCTTTCTTCTTCCTTCTTCTTTCTTCTTCCTTCTTCTTTCTTCTTTCTTCTTTCTTCTTCCTTTTTCTTCTTTCTTCTTTCTTCTTCTTTCTTCTTCCTTCTTCTTCCTTCTTCTTTCTTCTTCTTTCTTCTTCCTTCTTCTTCTTTCTTCTTTCTTCTTCCTTCTTCTTTCTTCTTTCTTCTTCCTTCTTCTTCTTTCTTCTTCCTTCTTCTTTCTTCTTCCTTCTTCTTTCTTCTTTCTTCTTTCTCCTTCTTCCTTCTTTCTCCTTCTTCCTTCTTTCTCCTTCTTCCTTCTTTCTCCTTCTTCCTTCTTTCTCCTTCTTCCTTCTTTCTCCTTCTTCCTTCTTTCTCCTTCTTTCTCCTTCCTCCTTCTTTCTCCTTCTTCCTCCTTCTTCCTCCTTCTTCTTTCTTCTTCCTTCTTCTTCTTTCTTCTTTCTTCTTCCTTCTTCTTTCTTCTTCCTTCTTCTTTCTTCCTTCTTCTTTCTTCTTCCTTCTTCTTTCTTCTTCCTTCTTCTTTCTTCCTTCTTCTTTCTTCTTTCTTCTTCCTTCTTCTTCTTTCTTCTTCCTTCTTCTTTCTTCTTTCTTCTTTCTTCTTCTTTCTTCTTCCTTCTTCTTTCTTCTTTCTTCTTTCTTCTTTCTTCTTTCTTCTTTCTTCTTCCTTCTTCTTCTTCTTTCTTCTTCCTTCTTCTTTCTTCTTCCTTCTTCCTTCTTCTTCCTTCTTCCTTCTTTCTTCTTCCTTCTTCTTTCTTCTTTCTTCTTTCTTCTTCCTTCTTCTTTCTTCTTCCTTCTTCTTTCTTCTTCCTTCTTCTTCCTTCTTCTTTCTTCTTTCTTCTTCCTTCTTCTTTCTTCTTCCTTCTTCTTCTTTCTTCTTCCTTCTTCCTTCTTCTTTCTTCTTCCTTCTTCTTTCTTCTTCCTTCTTCCTTCTTCTTTCTTCTTTCTTCTTCCTTCTTCTTCTTTCTTCTTTCTTCTTCCTTCTTCCTTCTTCTTTCTTTCTTCTTTCTTCTTCCTTCTTCTTTCTTCTTCCTTCTTCTTTCTTCTTCCTTCTTCCTTCTTCTTTCTTCTTTCTTCTTTCTTCTTTCTTCTTCCTTCTTCTTCTTTCTTCTTTCTTCTTCCTTCTTCTTTCTTCTTTCTTCTTCTTTCTCCTTCTTCCTTCTTTCTCCTTCTTCCTTCTTTCTCCTTCTTCCTTCTTTCTCCTTCTTCCTTCTTTCTCCTTCTTCCTTCTTTCTCCTTCTTCCTTCTTTCTCCTTCTTCCTTCTTTCTCCTTCTTCCTTCTTTCTCCTTCTTCCTTCTTTCTCCTTCTTTCTCCTTCTTTCTCCTTCTTTCTCCTTCTTCCTTCTTTCTCCTTCTTCCTTCTTTCTCCTTCTTTCTCCTTCTTTCTCCTTCTTCCTTCTTTCTCCTTCTTCCTTCTTTCTCCTTCTTCCTTCTTTCTCCTTCTTTCTCCTTCTTCCTTCTTCCTTCTTCCTTCTTTCTCCTTCTTCCTTCTTTCTCCTTCCTCCTTCTTTCTCCTTCTTTCTCCTTCCTCCTTCTTCCTTCTTTCTCCTTCTTTCTCCTTCTTCCTTCTTTCTCCTTCTTCCTTCTTTCTCCTTCTTCCTTCTTTCTCCTTCTTCCTTCTTCCTTCTTTCTCCTTCTTCCTTCTTTCTCCTTCTTCCTTCCTTCTTCATTCCTTCTTCTTCTCCTTCTCATTATCTGCTATAGATGGAAAAAGTTTGTAACCCTCACTTGAGTCTTATCAGATCATTGTGAGGATTGCTAACTGATGAGTGAAATAGCAATGCATCTGCCACAACCTACACCAATTCACAGCGAGGACATTTTTGTAATTCATCCAGGACTTTCAGGATATAGTGTACATTTCGCACTTCAGTTGCTGCATATACTTTAATTGCATGGCTATTCTCTCACACTTGATTTTTAGCAATCCTCACAATGATCTGATGTGACACAAGCCCCACAGAAAACCAGTTCCATCCAGAAAATGTAAAATGTGGTTCACATCAGATTACCAAGGAAAAGGTATCAGACCAGCTTGTTCTTAACCACAATTGACCCAGCTAAGGGTTGGAAGTTTTTGCCACCTTTATAGCACAAATATCCACTCTTTTGCTTGGTCATACTTTGCTTGGTCATACTGACTCTCAATTCTATGTATATAAGGAACAAGAAGAGTCCCCAAAAGCAAGTAAGGTGCTGTATGTCCATGTAGTACAGCCCTCAATAGTACTAAATGTTCTTACAATTCAATGAAAGCCAAAGAAAATTGGCTTACAAGTTGTGTGTGTCTTACCCTGTGCCTCTGCAGATGTTGGAAGACCAGCCGGCCTATACTGAGGAGGAGCTGCTGCAGTTCGAGCGGCAGATTTCGCAGAAAGAAGATGATCTGAATCGGAAGAAGAGGGAGTTGGATCAGCAGCAAGAAGAACTGCAGAAACACCAACAGTTCCTGCAGGCCCAGAGGCAGGAATTGCAGCAAGTAAGTTCTCCTATATCCACCCTACACTGATCAGCTGATTTTCACACTCTCCCCTATACCGCAGACTTCACAGGAGGAGGGAGACTGCTTGCCTGCACTGACAGATTAGTTTCAGAGCAGGTGTGACTTCCTTCCTTCGCCAGCATGCTGATTTATCTGTCTATACCTTATCAGATTTGTCTCAGTGGGGCTATTTCAGCACAGGTGTCAAACACAAGGCCCGTAAGCCAAATCCAGCCCGTCTTGCCATTTTATGTTGGCCAGGAGAGCTTAAAATGTGTGTGATTGTAAGTAGTAAAAGAGAGGGGGAAACGGTAGACAGATCCAATCTCTGCTGTATATGTGCTCACAGCAAACTGGAGGTTACAACAAAGTACTAGACCAGCGGTGTTTTTGTGGAGATGCCACAGCGTAGGCGACGTATGTACTTGCTTAAAAGTTTTGCGCATGCGTGCTTGCACCATCCCCTTTTCCTGTTGTGATTGGTCATATACATGTAGGACACAAGTCTGCAGTTGGCGTGTGTTTAAAAGCTCAGTGTCTTTGCTCTTTCAGCGTTTTTAAACTAAAAACAACTGTCCGTACCTAAGCCCACTAATATTCTTACACTTATTTCATGGGAGTGGTCACCACAGTTGTGTCCGCATTTCAGTTACACATCAATGTTACAGATGCTGAAAAGCGGACAGAAGTGGACACAACTTTTCCACTTCAGGGTCACTTTAACCACTTACACATATATTCGTCCAGATAGACTGCACTAACTGCCGCTGGCCCTGCGCGCTCCCGCCGCCTTTCGCTGCCCCGGAGATCAATGAATGAGAACACAGTTCCTATTCATTGATCTGTGTCTCCGTATGAAAAACCGACGGCTTCTCTGAAAAGCCGCGATTTTTCTAAGTGTCAGGTCATCCCTTCAGGTCCTGTAAGCGAGAGCTCTCGCTTACAGGATGAATAACAAAGAAAATCACTGTGGCCATCTTGTGGCCAAATAGTAAAAGTACATCTACATATATATATTTTTTTAAATCTACACAATCAATTACATTTAAAAGTATCTGTTTACCTCCCCACTCCAAAAAAACCCAAATAACATTTTTAATAAAAAAAAATAAATAAAAATAAAATGACAATTAAAAAAAACTCAACATAAATAGTTACTGTCAAGAGAGTATATTACTATAATTTTTTAAATTTATAAGCTTGTAAATGGTGATGGACGCACATTGAAAAAATGCACCTTTATTTCCAAATAAAATATTGATGCCATACGTTGTTGTAGGGAAATAATTTAAATGGTGTAATAACCGGGACAAATGGGTAGATAAAATACGTGGGTTTTAATTATGGTAGCATGTAATATTTTTAAGCTATAATGGCTAAAACTGAGAAATAATGATTTTTTTTTCCATTTTTTTCTTAATATTCCCATTAAAATGCATTTAGAAAAAAATAATTCTTAGCAAAATGTACCACCCAAAGAAAGCCTAATTAATGGTGGAAAAAACAAGATATAAATCAATTCATTGTGAGAAGTATTGATAAAGTTTTTGGCGAATGAATGGGAGGTGAACGTTGCTCAGATGCATAAGGCGAAACAACACTGAAGGCTGAAGTGGTTATACTGTATAAAGGATCCAAATGCAGTGCTTAAATTTTGACTAGGCTCTCATTGAACACCATGAAGACTAAAGTTCCAGACACATGCACAAAAAATTGTTTCCTAACACCTTGTATAGATTAACCACTTGAGGACCGCGGTGTTAAACCCCCCTAGTGACCAGGCCATTTTTAGTTAATTAGGCCACTGCAGCTTTAAGGCCAAGCTGCAGGGCCGCACAGCACACAAGTGATTCCCCCCCCCTCCTTTTCCCCCACCAACAGAGCACTCTGTTGGTGGGGTCTGATCGCCCCCACATTGCTTATTTATTTATTTTTTAATATTGATGTCTTTTATTTTTAAATAAAATTTACTACTTTTTTTTTTTTTTTTTTTTACGTTCCCCTCCCTCCCCCCAGCCAGCCAATCAAGCGATCGGCTGTCATAGGCTTCAGCGTATGAGAGCCCTCCTGTGGGCCAGGGGGCATGGAGCGGTCCTGGGGCTGCCGCACTGCTCACGCAAACTGGCGTGGAGCCAGAGGCGTAGCTAGAAATCACTGGGCCCCATAGCAAAAACATTTTATGGGCCCCCCACCCCCAGAGTAAATCCCCCCCCCCCCCAACACACACACATTATCAGAGATATTATGAGAATATTGTTGTGGCCAGTTACTTACCTGGGGCTTTTTCCTGCCCCCTGAAGGCCCTCGTGGTCCCACACTGTCATTCTGTGCTGTTCTGCTCCCCTGCTGTCCCCCTCCAACTGCCGCATGCCTGGCCCCCTTGGCCAGGGGAATTCTGCTTTTACACAAGTAAAAAATTGCAACTGCACATGCTCAGAACAGTCCCGGCAACAAGAGGAGGATTAAAGAGGTGTGCGGCCACGTAGACGGCAACTGGCTGAGTCACCCAGCAGTCGGAGGAACAGAGCAGCGTGGAATGATGGCGAGGGAGCAGGAGGACTTCAAGGGCTGAAAGAAGCATCAGGTAAGTAAGTGGACACATTAATATTTCCTTCAAGCAATACTGCAAAGGGAACTGAAGTGTTACAGAACGCACGCACACACACACCAAGTTACAGAACGCACACACACACACCAAGTTACAGAACGCACGCACACACACCAAGTTACAGAATGCACGCACACACACACCAAGTTACAGAATGCACGCACACACACACCAAGTTACAGAATGCACGCACACACACCAAGTTACAGAATGCACGCACACACACCAAGTTACAGAATGCACGCACACACACACCAAGTTACAGAATGCACGCACACACACACCAAGTTACAGAATGCACGCACACACACACCAAGTTACAGAATGCACGCACACACACACCAAGTTACAGAATGCACGCACACACACACCAAGTTACAGAATGCACACACACACCAAGTTACAGAATGCACGCACACACACACCAAGTTACAGAATGCACGCACACACACACCAAGTTACAGAATGCACGCGCACACACACACCAAGTTACAGAATGCACGCACACACACACCAAGTTACAGAATGCACGCACACACACACCAAGTTACAGAATGCACGCACACACACACCAAGTTACAGAATGCACGCGCACACACACACCAAGTTACAGAATGCACGCACACACACACCAAGTTACAGAATGCACGCACACACACACACCAAGTTACAGAACGCACGCACACACACCAAGTTACAGAACGCACACACACACACCAAGTTACAGAACGCACGCACACACACACCAAGTTACAGAATGCACGCACACACACACCAAGTTACAGAATGCACGCACACACACACCAAGTTACAGAACGCACGCACACACACACCAAGTTACAGAACGCACACACACACACCAAGTTACAGAATGCACGCACACACACACCAAGTTACAGAATGCACGCACACACACACCAAGTTACAGAATGCACGCACACACACACCAAGTTACAGAACGCACGCACACACACACCAAGTTACAGAACGCACACACACACACCAAGTTACAGAACGCACGCACACACACACCAAGTTACAGAATGCACGCACACACACACCAAGTTACAGAATGCACGCACACACACACCAAGTTACAGAATGCACACACACACCAAGTTACAGAATGCACGCACACACACACCAAGTTACAGAATGCACGCACACACACACCAAGTTACAGAATGCACGCACACACACACCAAGTTACAGAATGCACGCACACACACACCAAGTTACAGAATGCACACACACACCAAGTTACAGAATGCACGCACACACACACCAAGTTACAGAATGCACGCACACACACACCAAGTTACAGAATGCACGCACACACACACCAAGTTACAGAATGCACGCACACACACACCAAGTTACAGAATGCACGCGCACACACACACCAAGTTACAGAATGCACGCACACACACACCAAGTTACAGAATGCACGCACGCACACACACCAAGTTACAGAACGCACGCACACACACCAAGTTACAGAACGCACACACACACACCAAGTTACAGAACGCACGCACACACACACCAAGTTACAGAATGCACGCACACACACACCAAGTTACAGAATGCACGCACACACCAAGTTACAGAACGCACGCACACACCAAGTTACAGAACGCACGCACACACCAAGTTACAGAACGCACGCACACACCAAGTTACAGAACGCATGCACAAACACACCAAGTTACAGAACGCACGCACAAACACACCAAGTTACAGAACGCACGCACACACACACACACACACCAAGTTACAGAACGCACACACACACACACACCAAGTTACAGAACGCACACGCACACCCACCAAGTTACAGAACGCACACGCACACCCACCAAGTTACAGAACGCACACGCACACCCACCAAGTTACAGAACGCACACGCACACACACCAAGTTACAGAACGCACACGCACACACACCAAGTTACAGAACGCACACGCACACACACCAAGTTACAGAGCGCACGCACGCACACACACACACCAAGTTACAGAACACACACACACAAGTTACAGAACGCACACGCACACCCACCAAGTTACAGAACACACACGCACACCCACCAAGTTACAGAACGCACACGCACACACACCAAGTTACAGAACGCACACGCACACACACCAAGTTACAGAACGCACACGCACACACACCAAGTTACAGAACGCACACGCACACACACCAAGTTACAGAACGCACACGCACACACACCAAGTTACAGAACGCACACACACCAAGTTACAGAACGCACGCACGCACGCACACACACACACCAAGTTACAGAACACACACATCAAGTTACAGAACACACACACACACACACACACACACACACACACACACACACACACACACACACACACACACACACACACACACACACACACCCCTCTGCTCAGTCTCAGCATGTCCCAGCTACTTACAGTGCCACTTGAAATTCCTTTCATGCTGTCTTCCGATGCTGACCGGGCAGACAGGTGGGAAGGGGGCGGAGCTACACCCATAGCTGTGCGTGAGGGGCGGAGCCACAGCCAGCGCTGCTTTTCTGTGTTCCTGGCCAGGCCGGAACTATGAAGTTAGTGTCGGCAGTCGGAAGGATATACAGAGAGGCGGCAGGTGGAAAATAGTCTCATTTCACCTGCCAGCCTCTTTGCAATGCTGCAATGGGGAGGGGGGGGGGGGGCCGGGCGAGGGTGGTCACTCCAGCAATCCTAAATGGGGCCCCATGATTAAAAAAAAGCCCTAAACAAAAATAGGCTGCAGGACAGGCGGGCCCCCAGTTGAGGCGAAGGGATCCGGGCCTCATAGCAACGCTATAGTTGCTATAGTGATCCCTACGCCTCTGCGTGGAGCAGTCGGCAAGTAGTTAAGGAGGGGAACAGTGTGCTCAACTGAGACCATTCAGCATCTCTTGGTAAGGGCCTGAGCCCACTGATGCAGTTGTGTCTGCTTTACAGTTACACATCAATGTTAGATGCGGACAGAGCGGATACAACTGCGTAAGTGGGCTCAGACCCTAATTAATCAGGGAGACTGTAAAGCTGCTAGATTCTCAGCATAGACTGTCTCAGTCCGGATCCTCTACTGTGTGTACTGAATGTAACTTCAGCGATTGAACGGTTGAATAATACACCCGTTTGCTGGTAAATGGGACTTAGTATTAAACCCTGCCCCACTGTTGAAAAACCCCCACCATGGCCTTTTTTTGCCTGAATCCTGCTGGAAGTCTGGAACTCTGTGGCCACCTCCACTGTGTTAGGGCCCGTTCACACTTACAACTGCAAAACGCCGGCGATTACCGCTGGCGTTTGCGGGAGTGATTTCTCCATGATTAACGCAGAAAAATCACTGGACACTAGCGGTTTGGGAGCGATCGCGATTAGCGGTTCTATACATGCTAATCGCGATTGCTCCGGAATCGCTGGCATACCGCTGCTTGTGTCCAGTGACACACGTTTGCGGTTAACGCTAACCGCAGACGCGGCAGTGAGAACACTGCTATAGTGTTACATGTGCTAGCGGTTTGCCTTGAGCGGGAATCGCCTGACTGTAGCCCTCCCCGAACTCAGCAACTGTGGCCTGATAGGCGATTGCCAAGCTGTGGGCAGGCCATGGCAACACAGTGGAGGTGGGCACAGAGATCTGAACTGCAAGGTTTCGGGTTTACAACTGACTCAGGGGTGAGGGTGTGAACTAGTGATGGGAATTCCGGCTCTTCTCGGAGAATCGGCTCTTCTCCCATTAAAGAGCCGGCTCTTTAATTAAATATCACTAGACACCACTCAGAATCGGAGTAAAAGCCCCGCCCCCGTCTCCATGACAACTCCAGACTGCTTCTCTGACTGGGGCAATCACTCCTGCTACTGCTCTGCAACTGACTCAGTGGTGAGGGTGTGAAGTAGTGATGAGAATTCCGGCTCTTCTCTGAGAATCGGCTCTTCTGAATCGGCTCCCATTCAGCTCCCATTAAAGAGCCGGCTCTTACGGCTCTGAATCGGCTCTTCATTAAATATCACTAGACACCACTCAGAATCGGAGTAAAAGCCCCGCCCCCGTCTCCATGACAACTCCAGACTGCTTCTCTGACTGGGGCAATCCCTCCTGCTACTGCTCTGCTCCGCCCCATACACTCCTACGAGCTGCAAGAGGAGGACTACATCTCCCAGCATGCCTCAGCGCCCTTTATTACACAGCAAATCAGAGCTGTGTGGGGCGGCTGAGGCATCGGCTCTTTCAAAACTGAGAACCGGCTCTTGTCGTTCGCAGCAAAGACTACGGCTCGTTCGCGAACGACCCATCACTAGTGTGAACTATTCAAGAAGATTACATCCAGAATTAGCATACTGCCTTCAGAGCTGCATGTCAGAAACAAAATTTATAAGTGCACTATACGGTGTCACACAGATAGAACTTTTCAAACTTCTCTAGGCACACCACTCCTGTGATGTTCCATCATCATCTGCACACAGAGATTAACCACAGTCATCTGCACACAGAACCTGTTCAGTTTTAACCACAGACATCTGCACAGTGAGTGAAGCTATGTAACTGTATAGCAGAAGTTGCATTGCATTTCCAAATAATCACTGTGTATTGTTACTGTTGCACTTAACCCTTTATGTAACAGAGTTAAAACGTTTTCTGAGAGTCTTACTAGAGTAAGATCAACAGATAGGGAAGGAATCTAAATGCAGAAGTTTGAAAAGCTGCTTTGTGCACAGGCAGTTCAGCCATGTTTGTTTTCCACGACTCTTTTTCAAAAGCATCTGGTTCTGTTCTATTGTACTTGAAAAAGTGAATCATAATACAGTGAAATCTCGTTATAGTAAACTCCAAGGGACCAGGAAAAGTGGTTTACTATATCAGAAGTTCACTATATCAACAATTGTCCTAGAAATAGCGAAGCATACCCTGGTCCATTCTCTGCTGCAATGGAGCAGAGAATGTACTCCGATACTTCCATGGGCGGGACTTGCAGCCCATCCTGCAAAACTTTATGCTCACACTTGAGCCAATCATGAAGCCTCTCTTCAAAATGCAGCCAATCATAATAAGCCACACACATCGTAATGCGAGTGGCTCTGATACCTCCGACAGGCAGGACTTAGCACTCTCCCCTCCACTTTCCTTAGTTTTGTAGCGAGTAGGCCTGCTCTGATCTGTACTAAAATTCAAAGTAGCTTGTACTGCGCACCACACGCTACTAGGAGCGTCCTCGCTAACAAGGGAAGAGATACCCGGGAGTGCGTACAATCCCGTGGGAGAATTGACGATACTTTTATTGGTGATTGCAAAGTGGAAGTGGTAACATTGCTTCCTCTTTTGTTTATGTTGACATTATTCTTAATTTTCCCCAGGCTACTAATTTGTACAGTACGATATAAGCATTGCCGGGGCCATTCTTCTTGTCTTATAAATGCATCAACTGGCAACCAGCCTGAAGAGAGCAGCAGACCATTGGTTTCACAATGTGACATGCACCGCCCAATGTTTACTATACTATATCCAGAGTCAGTGGGCCAAAGTCAGTGGGCCAGATTTATCAAGAGTGTCAGAGACAAAATGCTGGTACGTTTGTAGAACTCCATGCAGAACTGTCTCAGGCACCTTAAGAAGCCACTAGATGGTGCTGTTCCCTTCCTAAACTGTTCTAAGTGAGGAGGAGCTGGAACAGTGGGCCAGATTTATCAAGAGTGTCTGAGACAAAATATTGGTAGGTGTTTAGAAATCCATGCAGAACTGTCTAAGGCATATTAAGAAATCATTAGATAGTGCAGATTCCTTCTAAGACTGTTGTAAAATAGAAGGAGCTAGGAAGGTCTATCAGACAGTGCAGTGTGTGAGGGGAATTGCTGTTGCTGAGGTAACCAACACACCTGCTGTATTGATAGAAGCAGGCTCTGAGGAGGAATTTAGCAGGGGGGAGGAGCACAACACAAATCATGTATAGCCTGCAATCATGTCTAGCCTGCAGTTCTACATCTGTAGAACTGCTATCAAGCACTTCTTAATCTGTGCCAGTTTAGGGATGGATTTGCACTTCTCTTAACTGTAGTGCAGCTCTAGAAATCCACGCTAAATTGCCACTATTACCTAGGATTTAAGAAGGTTCTTACTATCATGCAGAACTGTTCTCCCTGCTGGTTAGAACAGATTAAGAAGAAAAAACTGTTGGTAATCTAAATATATAAAATCGGATGTATGTGTGTGTATGTGCTGCGATCACTCGAAAACGGCTTGACAGATTTGAACGAAACTTGGCATACAGATCCCTTACTACCTGGAATGATATGTTCTGGAGGTCTCGCCCCCCCCCCACCTGGAAACATGGACGAGGCTACAAACAGCAAATCAGATTTCACCCATTCAAGTCAATGGAAAAAATGTAAAAGGCTGCCATTCTCACAGTAATCAAGCCAGAGTCCCCACACTTGGAACAGTGTGTCACTTGGTGACCGAGGTTACAAATCCAGGAAAAGCGGGCAGAGCATAAAACAGCCAATCACATTTCAGCCATTCATTTTAAATGAAAAATGTAAACTGCAGCCATTCTTGCACTGTTAATCGCAGCGTTTTCAAACTTGGCACACTTGGTCACTGGGTGAATGAAATTTAGATTCAGGAAAGTGGGTGGAGCCTACAACAGCCAATCAAAATTCACCTATTGATTTTCAAGGGGAATATTTAAACTGCTGCTATTTTTATACTATTAATGGCAGGGGCTTCAAACTTTCTACAGTCGGTTATTGGGTGACTGGGGTCCAAATTCACTAAAGGGGCTGGGCCACAAGCAGCCAATCAGATTTCCTTGGTGGATAAATTGCTTCCATTCACACATTTTTGATGCCAGGAACCTGAAAGCTCACAAACTTGGTCATTGAGTGACTATGTGTTCAATTTACAAAAAGTAGGTGGAGCCAAAAACAAATTTTACAGGAAAAATATAAACTGCAGCCATTCTTACACTGTTAATGGTGGGGTTCTCAAACTTTGCACAGTTGGTCACTGCGTAAATGAGATTAAGATTTTGGAAGGTGGGTGGAGCCTACAACAGCCAATAAAAATTCACCTTTTGATTTTCAAAGGGAATATTTAAGCTGCTAGCATTCTTATACTGTTAATAGCAGATGCCTCAAGCCTGAAAAGGGAGTGAGCGGGCCAAAAACAGAAAATCAAGATTTGTTTAATTTCAATGGTGAAAATGTTACCGTAAAATGCAACTTATTGATGCCAAACACCCCATAGCTCATAAACTTGGTCATTGAGTGACTGTATGTCAAGGTTAGAAATAGTGGGCGGAGCAAAAACCACTAACTTTTTACATGGGAAAATATAAACTGCAGCTATTCTTACACTGTTAATGGCAGGGTTCTCAAACTTGACACAGTTGGTCACTGGGTGACTGGGATTAATATTCATAAAATTAGGTGGAGCCTTCAAGAGCCCATCAAAATTCACCTATTGATTTTCAAGGGGAATATTGAAACTGCTCTGCTGCCATTCTTACACTGTTAATTGCAGAGGCCTAAAACCTGCTACAGTCGGTCGTTAAGTGACTGGGCTTCAAATTTCAGTAAGGGAGCAGAGCCACAAACAGCCAGATTTCCTTGCTGGATAAACTGCTTCCATTAGCACAATTTTGATGCCAGGAAGCCAAAAGCTCATAAACTTGGTCATTGCGTTGTGACTGTGTGTCAAGGTTACAAAAAGTGGGTGGAGCCGAAAACAGATTTTTCAGGGAAATTGTAAACTGCAGCCCTTCTTCACTGTTAATGGCAGGGTTCTCAAACTTTGGACAGCTGGTTACTGGGTGACTGGGATTAATATTCAGAAAAGTGGGTGGAGCCTAAAATCCAATCAAAATTCACCTGTTGATTTTCAAGGGGAATAATTGCTGCCATTCTTGCACTGTTAATGGCACAAGCCTCAAACCTGGTACAGTTGGTCATTGGGTCACTGGGCTCCAATGGATCGGATTTGTTTCATTTCATGGGAAAATACAAATTATTGATGCCAAGGACCCCAAAGCTCACAAACTTGGTCATTGAGTGACTGTGTGTCCAGGTTACAAAAAGTGGGCGGAGCCAAAAACAAATTTCACTGGGAAAATGGAAACTGCAGTCCTTCTTACACTGTTAATGGCAGACTCCTCAGACTTTGCCCAGATGGTCATTGGGTGACTGATTTTAATATTCAGGGAAGCGGGTGGAGCCTATAATAGCCAATCAAAATTCACCTGTTGGTTTTCAAGGGGAATATTTAAATTGCTGCCATTTTTACACTGTTAAAAGCAGATGCCTCAAACCTGCTACAGTTGGTCGAGCGATTGGTGTTCAAATGCTAGAGAGGGGCGCAGCCACAAACAGCCAATCTGATTTGTTTAATTTCTATGGGAATATACAAATTATTGATGCCAAAGACCTCAAAGCTCACAAACTTGGTCATTGAGTGTTTGTACGTTAGGGTTAGAAAAAGTGGGAGGAGCCAACACCAGTCAAATGCATACACCAGCAATGCCGGGCCATCAGTGGGTGGAGACAAATACAAATTTCACTGGGAAAATGTAGACTGCAGCCATTCTTACACTGTTAATGGCAGGGTTCTTAAACTTTGCACAGTTGGTCACTGGGTGACTGGGATTAATATTCAGAAAAGAGGGTGGTGCCTACAAAAGTGAATCAAACTTCACCTATTGCTTTTCAAGGGCAATATTTAATTGCTACCATTCTTGCACTGTTAATGGCACAGGCCTCAAACCTGGAACAGTTGGTCATTGGGTGTGTAACGATTGTGGAATTCTCTCCGTGATCAGCGCACAAGACGTGCGCTGACACTGCGGAAATCCTCCACAAGCGTGTAATTTGAGGGAACCCGGCAAAAGGTGCAATGCACCTGTAGAGGGAAATTCCTGTCGACAGGTGGAACTGTGGAGTGCAGAGGAACAGCTCCTCTGCCCTGCCACACATGCCAGACAGCAATTGCACGAAGGGAAGAAACGCAGGGCAAGATAGCCCTGAAAAAGAGAGATCAAAGCGACAGAGGGTATGTGTGTCCACCAAACTAGTCGCCACCCTGCGACGATGAACACACAACCATGAAGACAAAGTGAGAAGGAAATCGCCAGAGATGGCGATTGCTAACAGCGACACAAGACCGAACAAGCACAGATGAGGAATGTATGTATGTCCACCAATCTAGCCGCCACCCTGCGACGGCGGACACACAACAAGGGAAACCAAGTGAGAACGCAATCGCAAGAGAAGCGATTGCGAAAGAGAATGAGCACAGGGACAGATTGTATGTGTGTGCACCAAACTAGTCGCCAACCCGCGACGGTGCATACACAACAGCAGATATGAAGTAGGAACGCAATCGCGAGAGATGCGATTGCCCGAGGTGACACAAGGCTACAGCAAGGCAGAGCACGGGAGTAGCAAAGGCACAGCAAATGATACAATGAGAAGATAAGGAAAATAACAAACGCTAGCTAAACGCGAACACCACACTCATTTGCAACAGTGCACGCGTTTATGCGCGGTCTCCGCGTGTTAAGCACAACAGAGACAAGCACGCCTAACTAACCACCGACAGACAAACATGAAACAGAGGACGCGAGCGCTTGCTTAACGGTTACCTCACCAAGCCTCCAGCAAGCGTTCGTAGCAGACAAGACAGATACACGAAAACAGGAATAAGTGAGAGAGACAGATCCACAGCACTAGCGCAAGGCGAGTGCGATCCAGGCGAGACAGATTAGAGGAGATAGCTGGTAGCAACCGCTGCTCCAGCTATACTCCAAGAACAAAGATCAGAATGACTTCCTGTCGACCACCGCTGGGACAGAACAATCGCAACAGACAAACAAAACAGATATGCAATCCTAACTGCACTAGGGAAACTGCCTAGTGCATTTCCAGGAATTACTCTAAGCTAATCTTCAAACAATGAGCAAGGCTGACACTCCGGGAGTGTTCCACAGGACTAACCCTTATGACCAGCAAAGGACTCTGGGAAACATAGCTCTTTATACTGTCAGTCATCAAAGGAGGCAGGTAGGGGATTTGCATAACGAGTGTATGCAAATTCCTCAGCAGCAGAACAGACCAGAAACTTGTAATGGAAAGACAGGTCTCTCTTGCAGAGACCTGCAGCCCACAGACTAGAGGAATGGTCAAACAGCTGTCTGCCAGTGCATCCAGCTGAGAGGATCATTACAGGGTGACTGAGTTTCAAATTCGGAAAGGGGGGTGAAGCCACAAACAGCCAAGCAGATTTTTTCATTTCAAATCAAATTATTGATGCCGAATACGGCAAAGCTCACAAATTTGGTCATTGAGTAATTGTGTGTTAGGATTAGAAAAAGTGGGTGGAGCCAACACCAGCCAATGTTTTTTCATAGATTGTAGAAGATATACACAAGCTCTTATATTCTACACTACAAAGTAGTGCACACTCTGTAGGAACGCAGTCACTGTTCTCAGTACAGCACATATCTGCTGGTGTATTCCCGCTTTACAGTAAAGGTGTGTACACACGCACAGTGGTTACAGTAAAGGTGTGTACACACGCACAGTGGTTACAGTAAAGGTGTGTACACACGCACAGTGGTTACAGTAAAGGTGTGTACACACGCACTGTGGTTACAGTAAAGGTGTGTACACACGCACTGTGGTTACACTAAAGGTGTGTACACACGCACTGTGGTTACAGTAAAGGTGTGTACACACGCACAGTGGTTACAGTAAAGGTGTGTACACACGCACAGTGGTTACAGTAAAGGTGTGTACACACGCACTGTGGTTACACTAAAGGTGTGTACACACGCACAGTGGTTACAGTAAAGGTGTGTACACGCACAGTGGTTACAGTAAAGGTGTGTACACACGCACTGTGGTTACACTAAAGGTGTGTACACACGCACTGTGGTTACACTAAAGGTGTGTACACACGTACAGTGGTTACAGTAAAGGTGTGTACACACGCACAGTGGTTACAGTAAAGGTGTGTACACACGCACAGTGGTTACAGTAAAGGTGTGTACACACGCACTGTGGTTACACTAAAGGTGTGTACACACGTACAGTGGTTACAGTAAAGGTGTGTACACACGCACAGCAGTGGTTACAGTAAAGGTGTGTACACACGCACAGTGGTTACAGTAAAGGTGTGTACACACGCACTGTGGTTACACTAAAGGTGTGTACACACGCACTGTGGTTACACTAAAGGTGTGTACACACGCACTGTGGTTACACTAAAGGTGTGTACACACGCACAGTGGTTACAGTAAAGGTGTGTACACACGCACAGTGGTTACAGTAAAGGTGTGTACACACGCACAGTGGTTACAGTAAAGGTGTGTACACACGCACAGTGGTTACAGTAAAGGTGTGTACACACGCACTGTGGTTACACTAAAGGTGTGTACACACGCACTGTGGTTACACTAAAGGTGTGTACACACGCACAGTGGTTACACTAAAGGTGTGTACACACGCACAGTGGTTACAGTAAAGGTGTGTACACACGCACAGTGGTTACAGTAAAGGTGTGTACACACGCACAGTGGTTACAGTAAAGGTGTGTACACACGCACAGTGGTTACAGTAAAGGTGTGTACACACGCACAGTGGTTACAGTAAAGGTGTGTACACACGCACAGTGGTTACAGTAAAGGTGTGTACACACGCACAGTGGTTACAGTAAAGGTGTGTACACACGCACAGTGGTTACAGTAAAGGTGTGTACACACGCACAGTGGTTACAGTAAAGGTGTGTACACACGCACAGTGGTTACAGTAAAGGTGTGTACACGCGCACTGTGGTTACAGTAAAGGTGTGTACACATGCACTGTGGTTACAGTAAAGGTGTGTACACACGTACAGTGGTTGGCGTCCAAAGGGATCAGACTTGATTCAGTGGCGCAACTACAGTTCATGGAGCCCCCCCAGCAAAACTTTGATGGCCCCTCTAATATTCACACCTCTTCCTTTGCCTCCTCTTGGTGCCCTTCACGGTCTGGGGGCCTATCTTACAAGGGTCAAAAAACAAGTGATCTTCAAACCCTTAACAAGTGTAGCATCAAAAACACCTTATCTGAAGTATAGCCCCCTCTATTGGAGGGAGGGAAGGTTAGTAGTTGGGTCCCCCCACAGCTCTGCCTCCCCGCCTGTGATTGCAGTGGTTGCTCCTTCCTAGTTACGCCCCTGCTTGGATCCCTAGGACAACAGTTCTGGATCTGAGTGCTGTACAGCCATAGCAGAGCGATGCATACTGTTTCTATGAGAAAGGGAAGAAGGACGACAGTGCGGTAGGAGGGGAACAATGTTTTAAGGGGTTGCTTTTTTAAAGATGTAGTTTCTCAGAACTTTAAACAAGCTGGGGGAACACACACATGCTGACTTCTCAGATAAGGAGACCACGAACGATGTGTGTACACACCTTAGAGTACACCTGAACTAAGTAAGGAAAAAAGTTAGACACTTTCCTCAGGAGAGGAATGCCCTTATATGATCCAGAGGCATCCTGGATCATCCTACCGCCCACCGTCCCAGCACAGGGTGCCTCTATACCTATTCAACTTGTGCCATCAAATAGGTTCTTCCTGGTCATGAGGCGACTGTGGGAAAAAGACATGACTCCTGCCAGGAACAGAATTCTCTTCATTTACTATAGAAAATTCACTGAAATGAAATTGTGGACAGTACAATACATCTGTTTTGTAAGTAGAGCAAGTATTTATCTACATATATGTGTTTTTTTTTCTTGCCATAGTATGGCTGTCCCTTCTGCTTTAACACGCTGTACTGCAACATGGATTCCTTGTTCTGTACCCCTTTTACATCTCTTTGGAACTTTTGTAAACATAACTGGTGATCTGGTCACCAGAAAGGGATCAAGCATGTGTACCTAGCTTTGTACTTTAGGGCTAGTTCACACTTGGAAAGCGAATTGCAGTTTTTTTGCAGCAATTTGCGCTGTGATTCCTATTCAATAGAACGAGATTCACAATAGCCTCCAAAGCACTGCATGCAGCACGTTTGCGATGTATGCAAAGTGCAAATGCTGCAGTGAGAATGATCCCATAGGGATACATTAGCAACATCACTTTTACTGATCGCCGGTGAACAGCAAAGCGCTGAAAAGCGCCCAAGTGTGAAATAGCCCTCAGTTGAAGTGGCTGCTAAGGACCACCTTGTTTGAGACTCTAGTGACAGATCTTTAGCGATAAGGACATCCGATCAACCCCAAGCATGTTGCTCTCATCCTCACTCTGCCTCTAGGCTAGTTATGTGTGTACAACATTCGACTCAACTGTCACCCAAGGGATCAGGTCCCGATCACCGCAGGTGACAGTAATTAACCACTTAAGGACTGCAGTCATAAAACCCCTTAAGGACCAGAGCCTTTTTTTCCATTCGGACCACTGCAGCTTTCACGGTTTATTGCTCAGTCATACAACCTACCACCTAAATGAATTTTACCTCCTTTTCTTGTCACTAATACAGCTTTCTTTCGGTGCTATTTGATTGCTGCTGCGAGTTTTACTTTTTATTATATTCATCAAAAAAGACATGAATTTTGTCAAAAAAATGAATTTTTTAACTTTCTGTGCTGACATTTTTCAAATAAAGTAAAATTTCCTATACATTTGAGCGCGAAAGTTATTCTGCTACATGTCTTTGATAAAAAAAAAACCATTCAGTGTATATTTATTGGATTGGGTAAAAGTTATAGCGTTTACAAACTATGGTGCCAAAAGTGAATTTTCCCATTTTCAAGCATCTCTGACTTTTCTGCGCACCTGTCAGGTTTCATGAGGGGTTAAAATTCCAGGATAGTACAAATCCCCCCCAAATGACCCCATTTTGGAAAGAAGACATCCCAAAGTATTCAGTGAGAGGCATGGTGAGTTCATAGAAGATTTTATTTTTGTCACAAGTTAGCGGAAAATGACACTTTGTAACAAAAAAACAAAACAAAAAAAAGTTTCCATTTCTTCTAACTTGCGACAAAAAAAAAATGAAATCTGCCACGGACTCACTATGCTCCTCTCTGAATACCTTGAAGTGTCTACTTTCCAAAATGGGGTCATTTGTGGGGTGTGTTCACTGTCCTGGCATTTTGGGGGGGGTGCCTAATTGTAAGCACCCCTGTAAAGCCTAAAGATGCTCATTGGACTTTGGGCCCCTTAGCGCAGTTAGGCAGCAAAAAAGTGCCACACATGTGGTATTGCCGTACTCAGGAGAAGTAGTATAATGTGTTTTGGGGTGTATTTTTACACATACCCATGCTGGGTGGGAGAAATATCTCCGTAAATGACAATTTTTTTATTTTTTTTACACACAAATGTCAATTTATAGAGATATTTCTCCCACTCAGCATGGGTATGTGGAAAAATACACCCCAAAACACATTATACTACTTCTCCTGAGTACGGCGATACCACATGTGTGGCACTTTTTTGCACCCTAACTGCGCTAAGGGGCCCAAAGTCCAATGAGTACCTTTAGGATTTCACAGGTCATTTTGAGAAATTTCGTTTCAAGACTGCTCCTCACGGTTTAGGGCCCCTAAAATGCCAGGACAGTATAGGAATCCCACAAATTACCCCATTTTAGAAAGAAGACACCCCAAGGTATTCCATTAGGAGTATGGTGAGTTCATAGAAGATTTTTTTTTTTTGTCACAAGTTAGCGGAAATTGATTTTAATTGTTTTTTTTTCACAAAGTGTCATTTTCCGCTAACTTGTGACAAAAATAAAATCTTCTATGAACTCACCATACTCCTAACGGAATACCTTGGGGTGTCTTCTTTCTAAAATGGGGTCATTTGTGGGGTTCCTATACTGCCCTGGCATTTTAGGGGCCCTAAACCGTGAGGAGTAGTCTTGAAACCAAATGTCGCAAAATGACCTGTGAAATCCTAAAGGTAATCATTGGACTTTGGGCCCCTTAGCGCACTTAAGGTGCAAAAAAGTGCCACACATGTGGTACCGCCGTACTCAGGAGAAGTAATATAATGTGTTTTGGGGTGTATTTTTACACATACAGATGCTAGGTGGGAGAAATATCTCTGTAAATGACAATTATTTGATTTTTTTTACACACAATTGTCCATTTACAGAGAGATTTCTCCCACCCAGCATGGGTATGTATAAAAATACACCCCAAAACACATTATACTACTTCTTCTGAGTACGGCGATACCACATGTGTGACACTTTTTTGCAACCTAGGTGCGCTAAGGGGCCTAACGTCCTATTCACAGGTCATTTTGAGGCATTTGGATTCTAGACTACTCCTCACGGTTTAGGGCCCCTAAAATGCCAGGGCAGTATAGGAACCCATCTAAAAACTGAATAAGGAGCGCAAGATATAAATTAAAAGTTTCCTGTTTTATTATCAGTAAGAAAAGGGGATATATATATATATATCAGTATATTCGCTGTTACATATGCTCCCACAGGTCTGCAAGCAAATAAACAGATGTGTTACACATATATATAACATTCCACCATGCACTCATTGGGATTCATACACATCTATTACACACCCTCTGGTGACCCTTTTAGGGGGATGAAAAAATATATGCGCATAAAAATATATAAAAAATCTCCTTAAAAAACTTTAAAAAGAGGAAAAATGCATAAATTTGTAGTTGCACTTCCAAAACAAGAACCACCATGCAACCAATTCCTATGAGGGTCCTCAAAAAGATCTCCCCGTGCACAGGGACTTATTAGCTGATGTGCCTCCCGTGGTCATCTCACACTGTATTGCAATAGAGTTCCTCCGTGCAAGTCAATGGCCACAACAAACCTCTGAGGTCAAAGGATTTCCTGCAGTATAAACCTCAAAAGCGGTATGATCTACCCTACAGTTACTCACTTGTCCCCCAGTGGTTTCTCTCCACAGGATCCAAAGGATGTCTGCACAGGGATCTGGCGGAGTATCGTAGCGTCTCCTCGTTCGCATATGCCGCCCGCAACACTTGCGGCTATGCCACGGACCTCCACGTGTCAGCTGATTCGGAGTCTGACGTCACTTCCGTGCGCTCCGGCTCCTTCTACTTCCTGTGCTTCTGCGCTCCAGCTGGCTGCGTTCTTCTTAGTACAATGTTTTCTTCCGCACACCACACTAAGTCACAGATAGTTGTAAGTAGATTTCAAACAGCAAGATTCCAGTTGATTAAAGGGGCGCCCCACTCAATCAGTCATCGACATGTTTCGACATCTACGGATGTCTTTCTCAAGATGTTTGGAATAATGCTTGCCGGTACCTCCTCTTCCTTTATAGTTGACAGGTCCTCCCCTTCCTCTTCATTTAAAGTGGTAGTCCTTGATTGATTATAGTTTCCCTACCAAAGTTACTGCTGATACCTTTTCGCATAACTATCAGATACCAACATCTTTATGCATCCCCAGGGTCACCAATCCCCCTCCAGGTCACCAGTTTCTACCACTTTCTCCACCACAGATATAACATCATTACCATTCTATTTAAAAAAACCAAACAATTCAATTTCCTCATTTAGGCCCTTAGGTGCCAATGTGTCCAAATTAAACATCCAGTTACTTTCCCGCCTTGACATTTTGGCGATATAATCGCCTCCCCTTAAATCCCTATGAACTATTTCTAGTCCAAAGAAAACAATGTCTTTTACTTCACAATTATGTAAAATCTTAAAATGTTTCGACAAGGGGTGCTCTTCCCACCCCTTCTTGATGTTATTAACATGTTCCCCAATTCTTTTAAACAATTCCCTTTTAGTTCTCCCTATGTACTTTTTCCCGCATGGACATACTAAACAGTAGATAACCCCCCTAGTGTCACAGGTGATTAGATCACTTATCACATAACTTTCATATGCACCCTCCACTCCAGTGATCCTCTTGTAACCCCTTGTACTTCTACACCCCACACACCTCCCACATCTGGCGAAACCCCCATCTTTGGTTTTCTTCCCAGTTGTCAGGCTACTTGCTGCCGTGGCCACCTTCAGGCCTATATTACCTGGTCTCCTGTACACAAAAGAGGGATGAGTAGGTAATACCTCATTTAGGACTCTATCCTCCCTTAATATAGGCCAGTGTCTTTTAATAATACTTCTCACGGCACTACTCTGAGAGCAGAACTTCAAATTAAGTTTCAGAGAGTGATCCTCCACATCCCTCTTAATACCCTTAGTCAAGAGGTCCTGTCGTTGCACCCCCTCCACCTCTCGTTTTGCTTTTTCAATGATTTCATCTTTGTATCCCTTCGCCCTAAATTTCTCAGTTATAACTTCCAACTCTTTCTCATATTCTACCTCTTCCGTGCAGTTCCTCTTTAAACGTATAAGTTGTCCCTTGGGGACATTATTTAACCATGATGGCAAATGGCAACTAGTAGCTAGAATATACCCATTTACATCTGTAGGTTTCACATATGTGCGTGTCAGGATGCTATTATTCTTAATATATATATGTAGGTCTAAGAAATTAACCTGTTGACAGCTATATTCTGATGTGAATTTGAGACCCCATTCATTCACCCCTATACCATTCAAAAAATCACACAAAGAATTCTCTGTGCCCCTCCAGACGAACAGGACATCATCTATAAATCTTTTCCAGAGAACCAGGTCCGCGCCGGGGCCCTCCGGCCCAAATACATGGGATTCCTCCCAGTGGGCCATAAATAGATTTGCATAACCCGGCGCGAACCTGGTTCCCATGGATGTCCCGCTCGTCTGGAGGTAGCACCTCCCCTCATACTGGAAGTAATTGTGAGTTAAAATATAATGGATTGCATCCAGAATGAATGCTCTTTGTTCTTCCTTTAGGGAAGGATCCTGTCCAAGAAAGAAATCAACAGCCCTCAGGCCCCTCTCATGTTCAATAATGGTGTAGAGGGAGGTGACATCCAAGGTGCCCAGAATCCATCCCTCACACCAGTCTACCTCACTTAACAGATTGAGGATGTGTCTGGAGTCCTCCAGGAAGGCCGGTGTCTCCCTCACATATTTTTGCAAAAAGGTGTCCACATACTTGGATAGATTTGATGTGATGGACCCTATACCTGATATAATAGGCCTCCCTGGAGGACTCCTCAAATCCTTATGAATCTTCGGCAAATGATAGAAAATAGGCATACGCGGAAAGCATATATTGACAAACTCAAACTCTTTTGAGGTGAGAATACCCTCCTGTTTGGCTCCTTTCAGTAATTCCTCTAGTTCTTTAGCAAACTGACAACTAGGATCCTGTTTCAGGGGTTTATACGTGATGTTATCACTCAAAAGTCTTTTTGCTTCCTGATCATAATCTTCCATATTTTGCACTACTATCCCCCCCCCCCTTATCTGCAGGTCTAATAACTATCGATCTATTACTTTGAAGATCATGCAGTGCTCGGGTCTCCATCTTGGTAAGATTGCTCCAGGCAGCTGGGTGCGGTCTTAATCTCCTAAGATCTTTCTCTACACACCGCTCAAACAGCATTATTTCCTTACTAATCTCACTCGTAGGATGGAATCTAGAGGGGTTTTTTAGAGACGTGTGTTGAAAATAATTATCTACAGATCTCGGGGCCAGTGGATTTTTTTGGAAATATTTTTTTAAACATAATTTGCGAGTATATTTCTTAATATCGATATAGGTCTCAAATTTATTTAATTTTGAGGTTGGGGCAAACTTCAACCCCTTTTCCAGTAGTTGCTTCTCCGATTCTTTCAATTCCACATTGCTTAGGTTGTAGATACCCCTTTCTACATCTGATTTACATTCTATTCCTTTCTCTGCCATCTTCCTTGATTGGCTCCTACCCCCCCTACAGCCCCTCTTCTTCCTACTCCTCCCCCCTCCTCTCCCCCCTCCCCCTGGGCCAAAAAATACTTCCTTATGGTATTTCTTTCACTGCCTCTGGTGCTCATGGGATGTTTACTTACCTCACTTCGATGTGTTCTACCACGATTGTTCCTCTGCTTTTGTAAGTGACTTTTAGGTACAATTTGTGGTTGATTAACCGACCTCCTCTGAGGTTTATCTGGGGCTTTACATGTCTGGAGTTCTGGATCGCTATCCCTTAGGATGGAGTACCTATTGTGTAGGGGTACACCCTCACACACGCCCCCACCCTCCCTGGGAGCGACCACTCCACCTCCCATTCTCCATCCATCATTCCCCATCTCACTGCTTCCAACTCCATTACTTATTCCACTACCACCACTATCCTCATCATAATGGTTACGGGTCTTCCTGGTTTTTTTGTTATTCTTTTTTTGTTGTTTATTCTTCTCCTCCCCCCTTTGTTCCCACATTAATTGTGACTGGTCAACTATAAAGGAAGAGGAGGTACCGGCAAGCATTATTCCAAACATCTTGAGAAAGACATCCGTAGATGTCGAAACATGTCGATGACTGATTGAGTGGGGCGCCCCTTTAATCAACTGGAATCTTGCTGTTTGAAATCTACTTACAACTATCTGTGACTTAGTGTGGTGTGCGGAAGAAAACATTGTACTAAGAAGAACGCAGCCAGCTGGAGCGCAGAAGCACAGGAAGTAGAAGGAGCCGGAGCGCACGGAAGTGACGTCAGACTCCGAATCAGCTGACACGTGGAGGTCCGTGGCATAGCCGCAAGTGTTGCGGGCGGCATATGCGAACGAGGAGACGCTACGATACTCCGCCAGATCCCTGTGCAGACATCCTTTGGATCCTGTGGAGAGAAACCACTGGGGGACAAGTGAGTAACTGTAGGGTAGATCATACCGCTTTTGAGGTTTATACTGCAGGAAATCCTTTGACCTCAGAGGTTTGTTGTGGCCATTGACTTGCACGGAGGAACTCTATTGCAATACAGTGTGAGATGACCACGGGAGGCACATCAGCTAATAAGTCCCTGTGCACGGGGAGATCTTTTTGAGGACCCTCATAGGAATTGGTTGCATGGTGGTTCTTGTTTTGGAAGTGCAACTACAAATTTATGCATTTTTCCTCTTTTTAAAGTTTTTTTAAGGAGATTTTTTATATATTTTTATGCGCATATATTTTTTCATCCCCCTAAAAGGGTCACCAGAGGGTGTGTAATAGATGTGTATGAATCCCAATGAGTGCATGGTGGAATGTTATATATATGTGTAACACATCTGTTTATTTGCTTGCAGACCTGTGGGAGCATATGTAACAGCGAATATACTGATATATATATATATATCCCCTTTTCTTACTGATAATAAAACAGGAAACTTTTAATTTATATCTTGCGCTCCTTATTCAGTTTTTAGATTGATTCGTTTTGTTTAGTGGGGGAAGGAGGTACCCCCACAATATAAGGCAGCAGCAGGAAATACTCTACATCCCTCTATCCCGCTATTTGGGTATTTTTTCACATATAGCGCCCCTTAATCTGTTTTTTTTTTTTTTTTTTTTCTTTTTCAGTATAGGAACCCCACAAGTGACCCCATTTTAGAAAGAAGACACCCCAAGGTATTCAGTTAGGGGTATGGTGAGTTCATAGAAGATTTTTTTTTTTGTCACAAGTTAGCGGAAAATGACACTTTGTGAAAAAAAAACCCAATACATATCAATTTCCGCTAACTTTTGACAAAAAATAAAATCTTCTATGAACTCATCATACACCTAACAGAATACCTTGGGGTGTCTTCTTTCTAGAATGGGGTCATTTGTGGGGTTCCAATACTGGTACTCATTGGACTTTGGGCCCCTTAGCACAGTTAGGCTGCAAAAAAGTGTCACACATGTGGTATCGCCGTACTCAGAAGAAGTAGTATAATGTGTTTTGTGGTGTATTTTTACATATAACCATGCTGGGTGGGAGAAATATCTCTGTAAATGACACATTTTTTATTTTTTTTTACACACAATTGTCCATTTACAGAGAGATTTCTCCCACCCAGCATGGGTATGTGTAAAAATACACCACAAAACACATTATACTACTTCTCCTGAGTATGGCGATACTACATGTCTGATGTCGGATCTGCGGGCGATCTATTGGTGTGGGTGGTTGATCAGATTGCCCGCAAGGGGCAGGTTAGGGGCTGATTGATGGGTGGCAGTGACGGGCTGATTGATGGGTGGCAGTGACAGGGGGTGATTGACAGGTGATCAGTGGGTTATTACAGGGAAGAACGGATGTAAATAATGCACTGGCGAATCGATAAGGGGGGGTTTGAGGGCAATCTGAGCGTGTGGGAGCGGGCGATTGGGTGCCCGCAAGGGTCTAATCTGATGGGTAACAGTGACAGGTGGTGATAGGGGGTGATTGATGGGTAATTAGTGGGTGTTTAGAGGAGAGAATAGATGTAAACGATGGATTTGGGAGGTGATCTGATGTCGGATCTGCGGGTGATCTATTGGTGTGGGTGGGTGATCAGATTGCCCGCAAGGGGCAGGTTAGGGGCTGATTGATGGGTGGCAGGGACAGGGGGTGATTGACGGGTGATTGACAGGTGATTGACAGGTGATTGACAGGTGATCAGGGGGGATAGATGCATACAGTACACAGGGGGGGGAGGGTCTGGGGAGAATCTGAGGGGTGGGGGGGTGATCAGGAGGGAGCAGGGGGCATTTTAGGGACTAAAAAAAAAATAGCGTTGACAGATAGTGACAGGGAGTGATTGATGGGTGATTAGGGGGGTGATTGTGTGCAAATGGTGGTCTGGGGGGTGGGCAGGGGGGGTCTGAGGGGTACTGTGGGCGATCAGGGGGCAGGGGGGGGGCAGATCAGTGTGTTTGGGTGCAGACTAGGGTGGCTGCAGCCTGCCCTGGTGGTCACTCGGACACTGGGACCACCAGGGCAGGAGGCAGCCTGTATAATACACTTTGTAAACATTACAAAGCGTATTATACGCTTCCTATCCGGGGATCGTCGGGTTAACAACCCGCCGGCGCTTCCGATTGGCCGGCGGGTTGACGTCGCGGGTGGGCGGAGCCTATTGCCGGTGGATGCGCGCGCATCCCAGCGCGCGATCCCCGGCCAAAGAGTGCCCCAGGACCTGACGCCATTCTGCGTTACGTGGTCCTGGGGCTGCCACTTTGCCGCCGCCAATTTGAAGTAGGCGGTCGGCAAGTGGTTAAGCATGTGTACCCAATTTACATTTCAAAGTTCTTTATTGGCAGTAAACATAAACATTGCCAACAATTATGTATACATATAGCAAATTAAATCATGCAATACATAACAATTGATTGTCATAACAAATAGACAATCAAACAAACATTGACCGATATATGTCAAAACATTAATATCAAGAAGATAAAGCATGAAAAATAAAATAATGGTTAATAAATGCTAGATTAAAGAAATTATAGTATTGTTAGGGTATAGTAGAGACTACTGACTTTTAGATCATCAATCCATCCTGACCAGATACTATTAAATTTGGGCATACTATCATTTAGCATCGCATTTATTCTCTCACTAATCATAATATTAGATATTTGTGTAAAAGTTTCAGAAACATGGATGCGGGGAGACCTCCATCTTCTTGCTATTGTAATTCTAGCTGCTGACAAGATGTGCTGAACTAATTTCTGTTCACATTTTAAAATGTGTGGAATTTGAAATCCTAAAAGAAAGGTCCAAGGGTCCTTTTTAATACGAATTTTTAAAAGCTTATTCATTTTTTTATTGATTTCATTCCAAAATTTTGCAATTCTTGGACATGACCACCAAACATGAATGAGGTCTCCCCTTGCTCCACAATTCCTGAAACACCGATCAGAGTTGCTATTACTGAAATGATGCATCATATGTGGCGTTATGTATGCTCTATGAAGTAATTTAAGGGATGTTTCTAAAATTGAATAATATAAACTATTGTTAGATAATAAAGTACATGCATCAAACCATTCTATAGAAGATTTTTCCATCCCTAAATCTTCCTCCCATCTAATCATAAATTTGTGTTTAAAGTCAGGTCTAGGATTGATCATGCTAGAATATATAAATGAGATCTTTCCTTTCCTTAAAGGTTGTAACATACAAACCCTCTCAAATTGAGTTGGTTCCTGTACATTTCTAATTTTCAGATATCGATTCCAAAAATTATAAAAGGGCGAAAATTCCAAAAAATTTTCGAAAGACAATGACCACTTTTTCTGTATATTTCTCAATGTAAGCAATTTTCCAAATTTACAGAAATTATGCAATTTTGAGAAAGGAGTTTGTAGATCCAACCTCCATAAGAGATTTTTCAACCAAAGTTTCTTTGGGAGATCTGGGCATCCGGTAATTTCAATTAGTGGGGATACTTTATTTTGTAGATTAAATCTAAACCTATTTGCCCTCCATAAAATCAGAGAGTGTTGAGTACTAGGCAAAATATTTATTGAATTTTTTGGGCTATTGGCCCACATTAAACCTTGCCAAGTAAAAGGCGATCATAAAGAAGATTCCATTTCAACCCATCTAGGGGAGTCCACATTAGCTTCTATAGCAGACAATTGAGAAATTTGACATGCTAAATAATATTTTTTCAGGTTGGGAACAGATAATCCTCCAAAGTTTTTGTGATAAAATGTTACATTAATATTAATCCTAGGTTTTTTATCTTTCCAAATAAATCTACTCAAAGCATTCTGAAGATCCTTAAGATCTGTATCTTTAATAGGAATATGTAAGGATCGAAATAAATACAATATCTGAGGCAATTAAATCATTTTAAATGCATTCATCCTACCTGTCCAAGATAAACACATTGTTGCCCAATTTTTCATATTTTCTTTAATTTTTTTAAACAAATTTGGATAATTATATCTATATAGGCTATTCCTATTATTAGTTAGGTTATGTGTACCCAATTTAATAGATAGACCTGGTTGTTGTAAAGATGAGTTTTCCTGGTTACAGGTCGCTCAGCAAATGGAACAGAAGAAGCTGCAACCTCCACCTGCCTCAGTGCCAGAGCCCGGAGCCCACTACCAGCCAGGTAATATCCATACTTCTCTTCATCAACCTCATCCTCTAGCCTTTCATATTCCCTCCCCACACTTAGGACCAGAGCCCACTACCAGCCAGGTAATAGCTATACTTCATCTTCCTCATCCTCCAGCCTTTCATATTCCCTCCCCATCTTCAGGACGACAGAACGAAAGCCCACTACCGGCCAGGTAATATACATACTTCTCTTCATCATCCTCATCCTCCAGCCTTTCATATCAACCCCCCCCCCCCCCCCCCCCCACACACACACACACCTTCAGTGCCAGAGCCCAAAACCCACTAGCAGCCAGGTTATATCCATGCCCTTATTCATCATCCTCTTTCCTTTCATATTCCCATTCCCACCCTCAGTACTAGAGTCTGGAGCCCACTACCAGCCATTTATCCTCCTGCCTCTATCCCTATCCTCTAGCTTGTTGTATCCTGTCCGCCCACCCTCTGTATCTACCAACCCACTACCAACCAAATATTTATCTATCCTCCTCCTCATCCTCTCAGAAAGTGTCCATCTACTGTATTGTTATTGGTTAGAGCAGCCCTTTGAATTCAGTTGGACAGATCCGTTTTTCTCCCTCTTTGTAGGAGTTTGCACTCACTTATTACTTGTTCAATACAGTGTTGTATGCTGGCACTTTATTTATTTGCCTGTCTGTATATATTAAGCTATACCTCCATGAACAAATAATTGTCTCTTCTCTTATGACTTCCAGCTGGTGACCAGATGGCCCATCTAGGAGAAGTTGGACATTCTCAGCCGCTACCACCGGGGCATTTATCAGAAGCAGCTGTGCCACACAGTCAGCCGAACCCATGACATGGAGCTGGTAATCCCCGGACTGTCACCATTTCTGCTGAACACTACTGAGGAGTCTCTGTGTTTTATAATCACTGAGATTGCCCACATTCCAAGATGCCCGTCCTGTACACTGCCAACCACCAATCTCCACCCCAGGACCACAACTCTAATAAATCAGATTATTTTCTCTGTAGAATATCTCTGAGATGTGTCCTATTGTATATTTAAGAAGGAGCCATGCAGCCCATGCATCCACTAGATGATGGCCCTACGAAAGAGCCTGAACACACAAGCACGCTTTCCGGCATCACATCAGTGTTACAGACTGATATGCTTTGCTGAAAAGCAAACACAAGCACTCTAGTGTGTTCAGGCCCTAACAACATACCGGGTAATATAATATTGGAGAAAAAAATGGGGAAAGCAAAAAAAAAAAAAAAAATAGCAGCACTAAGCTGAGTGCTCTAGTCATAGATGTAAATGTAATCAGTACTGCTCAGGTAATATATATATATAATATTATATTATATTTTGTATAGCTTTAGGTAGGTGGGAAAAATGCTGTAGACTAACAATGCTTTCACAGATAGAGGTGTTTCTTTCAAAATATTGGTACTGTATAGTCTTATGCCATGTTAGTCATCAGTTAAAACAGGAAGTTTTAAATCCGGATAATACCATTTATTGGCCAACGTAAAAGAAAAATAGTAAGTTTTTGGCCAATAAGCCTTTTTCAGACTCTAGGCCTGTAGTGTAAAGAAATAATCTGAAGAAGACTTATTGGCTGAATGCTTATTCTTTAACAAACAAAAAAAATAAATTAGCCAGTAAATGGTATCATCCTGAATCAATTTTTCCAGCTTAATAGCTTGTTTTTATCTATTAACAATGCACCGTTCATGAAGAGAAGCAAAATCCAAATCAAATGCCTATTTAGTGGCACAACTCTTGGCCTTTAAAACAGTATCAATTCTAGGTACATTTGCACACAGTTTTTTTTTTTTTCAATTTTCTTAAAAAAAAAGTGTTTTTATGACATAACAGTAGAACAAGTACAGACTTATATACTGCAAGGATAAATGAGGGAGACCAAGCTTGGTTCAAGGTACAGCCCTTAGGGTATGTATAGTGGAAATAGGGGGGGTCTTGATCAGAAGGCACAAAAGGGAGGGTCATGACCCAGAGTATTCTGGGGGTTCAATGTAGGAACGCTTTTGGGAGCTTCATCGCGGGTGGAGCCAGGGCCGAATTTACCATAAGGGATTGTAGGCACGTGCCTACAGGCGCCTGATGTTAAAAAGGCGGCTAACTCCCCTCCCTAAGTGCCTCTTTCCCTCCTTCCCTATTCAGAGTCCTGATGAAAGTGTAAATGAGAGGTTACTCACCTGGCTCTCAGCATTCCACTGAGATCTCCCTTCAGCCTCTATCTACTTAATACTGAGGTTCCTCTAGCTACCTACTATTTTGGGGGACCTCTAGCTACTTATTATTGAGGGTACTTCTGGCTACTTTATATTAAGGGGCACCTGTAGTTATCTATGACGAGCAAGGAAAGTAAGGAAGAAGTGACAGCTTGGACAGCCAGCACACTTGCGGTGCAGGTTTCTAGCTTTATGGAGAGCAAATTCTAAGGTGCCAGGACATCTGTGCCTATAGGCTCCTGTGAGGTAAATCCGAGCCTGGGCGGAGCACATGTGCAAGCCACTGACCCATACCGGGAGTGACAGCGGGACCCAGCAGAAGACCGGAGCTGCAGTGAGGATCACACAGACTTCTCGCGACTGGAAGAAGCTTTCTTCCTTTACACCGCTTTCCTTCTCTTGATGGGACAAGTGAAGAACCATTTCTTAATGCAAACCTCAAGTGATAATTCAGAGTTTATTTATGTATTGTATTTATAAAGCACCAACATATTACACAGCGCTGTACATTAGTTAAGATTAGAAACTTTACCAGTTAGGATAAATCAGTACTAGCACCAGTAATGCCGGACCAGTACTACCACCGTCAGAAACATTACTATGCAATTCAAAGCCAGTACCAAAAGAAACGCTACCAGGCCAAGTAGTCGAGACAGCAAGCAATGACAGACTAATATCAGCATCAGTACACAGGACCAGCAGCAACCAGTAATGCTAAGAACTAGCATCAAAAGACAATGGCAGGCTACTGCAAGCAACAACCAACAATTCAAAACCAGTACAAGCAGCTAAAGACCATTCCAAGCAAGTGCAATTGATAATAAGCTAGCACTAGCCAACAGCGATAAGCCAGTAAAAGCAATAGTTGACAATTTCAGTTCACTACCGACACCAGTCATGTCTGGCCCATAACAGCACCAGCTACCAAGGCCAGGTCAATACCAACACTTGTGCAAGACCAATAATAGAAATAACAATCTGCTACCACACAAGCAATGCCAGCATAAGTAGACAATTCAAGGTCAGCACCAGCCAGCAATGCCAGGCCAGTACTACCATCAGTAGAGCACTGTGGGCCAGATCCAGCATTATCCAGGAATTATCAATAGACTATGCAAGACCGCTTACACCAGGAATGCCACAGGAGCATCAATAGACAATGCCGGGCCAGTGCCAGCAATGTCAGTACAGAAGCAGCACAAGGAATACCATCCGAGTAGACAAGTCCAGGTCAGTACAAACAATATAAATGCTAAGACATTACCCCAAATCGATAGATTATTGTAGGCTTATACCAGCAGCAGCCAGTAATTCCAGGCTAGTGGCAACATCAATTGACAATGCCAGGCCTGTAACTTCAGAAACAGCAATGTAACACAAGCGTTAAAGAGACACTGAAGCGAAAAAAAATATGATATTATGATTTGTATGTGTAGTACAGCTAAGAAATAAAACATTAAGATCAGATACATCAGTCTAATTGTTTCCAGTACAGGAAGAGTTAAACTCCAGTTGTTATCTCTATGCAAACAAGCCATTAACTCTCCGACCAAGTTTAGTCGTGGAGAGGGCTGTTATCTGACTTTTATTATCTCAACTGTTTTCTTTTCCTCTGCTAGAGAAGAGGTCATTAGTGCACAGACTGCTCTGAAAGACTCATTTTGAATGCTGAATGTTGTGTAATCTGCACATATTATATTATGATGCAATGTTAGAAAAAACACTATATAACTGAAAATAAAAATATGAGAATATTTTCTTTGCTGCTAATCTTCTAGTAATTATTCATAGTACACAACCAATTCACTATATCATATTTTTTTTTTTGCTTCAGTGTCTCTTTAATAGACAATGCAAGCCCAGTACCAGCACCAGCAGATAATTTCACTCCAGTTCATACAGCAAAAGGAATAGCAGCGCTTTCAAAAACTCATACCTGAATGTTTTAATAGTATAAGATGTGCAGAGCTCCAATACTCCTGGACTAAAATACACACCAACACTCATTGCAGGCACAAAAAAATGGGGGAAGATAACTTCAGTGAGGGGTGAACCTATACCTGAATGAATTATCTGCCACAATGTGCACAGCTCCAATGACCACTGGACTAAAATACACACCTAGCTTCACTTCAGGCAAAGGGGGGTGTTAGCTTCGGAGATAATATGTGCACAAATTATGCTTACTAGACTTCCCCACGGCTGTGACGGACCCCCTTGGGGAAGACTTAACGCTAAACCTAACGCTAATCTAGCGATAAAAACACATTTGCCTGAAACAAAACACCCCCTTTGCCTGAAGTGAAGCTAGGTGTGTATTCTAGTCCAGTGGTCATTGGAGCTGTGCACATTGTGGCAGATAATTCATTCAGGTATTTACTGGGGGCAGCCATTAGCAATTCCTCCATTGCTAGACACCACCTACTCCATCAGTTTGCCGGATTTTTTCCTGGCAATTTGAAAGGAAGGGAGGGGTTCCTCTAATAAATGTAAAATATTTTATATTTCTATATTATATGTCCTAATCTTATACGACTCCTGGTCATGTGGAGAGGCCACAGATCTAATTATCTCCAGTCTGGTATGTAGTTCACATCCCTGACAGTTGCCGCATGAGTAGAACCCTGGTTGTTGCCATGTATTGATTATTCTATTTATGGGTGGATCTACACAGCTGGGGACCAAATTGTCCCTTAAGCTGGGTGCCCTTCGATAAATGAATGTAGGTTTTTTTGGGGGGAGTGCTCTCACCAAGACTGGGTCACTTGTAAGAATTGGCCAATGCTTTTTTAAAAATCTTTTCAACATGCTTATATTGCAGACTGTAATTGCTAATAAAGGCCAATTCCCCCTGGGTGTTATTCACCCTTCGTCCTCCCCATATTAGTTGGTTCCTGTCCATGCTCCCTACCTTTTGGATGGTAGAGTTCAAAGACTCTTCTGCATAGCCCTTTTTTATGAACTGCTCCTTTAATATTTCGGCCTGTTCATAATAGTCCTGTTCCTCAGCACAATTTCTACTTATTCTGACCATTTGACCCTTGGGGACCCCACCTGGCCATAGCGGATGGTGGCAACTATCAACAGGTATAAAGCCGTTTCTATCAGTTTGCTTAAAAAAGCACTTGGTTTTTATTACACCATTCTCCACAAATATATTAAGGTCAAGAAAATGAATACTGTGTGTCAAATTCCAATGTCAGTTGAATGTTTGGCCAAATGTCATTCACTTGCATAAAGAACTCCTGCAATGTCTCACCTGTGCCTCTCCACATGACAAAGAGGTTGTCAATATACCGACCCCACATAATAATATTGGGGGCGCCCTTCGCGATGGCTAATTCTTCCCACCTGCCCATATACAGGTTTGCAAGGGAAGGTGTGAAGGACGCCCCCATTGCGCATCCATATTTCTGTACATAATAGTTCCCCTTGTACCAGAAGTAGTTCTTAGTTAAAGCAAAATTAAGCAAGTCCAACAAAAAGTCAATTTAATATGCATTTAGGGGCCGCCTCCTCCATATAGTGTTTAATCGCATCAATTCCCCCCTGGTGTGGTATATTCGTGTAGAGGGAACTGTCATCTGCTGTCCCCATCACCATTCCTTCCTCAGCTGTAACACTCCTAAGGACCTGTATGGTGTGTCCCGTGTCCTTCAAAACTTTCGGTAGTTGTGTAACCAATGGCTGTAGAACGGAATCCAGGTAGACACCCAATCAATGCGACTGACCCAATCCCACTGATAATGGGGCGTCCCGGGGGGTTAATAAAGCTTTTGTGAACATTAGGAGTTTGATAAATAACTGGAAACCTTGGGGCGATGGAACCAGATAGCTGTATTCATGATCGGTTAAGATCCCCTCATCCAGCCCCCCTCCCCACCCTGACCAATTGTATCAACTGATTCTTATTCTCTAGGGTAGGGTCTTCGGTAATTCCTCATAGGTGTTTTCATCAAAAACAATTTTATCCAATTCTTCAAATTACTGCTCCTTATTAACCCCCCCCCCCCCCTCCCTTGACAGCAGGGCGAATTACCAGGTTTTTAGTCTCCAATATATCCCTTGCTTCCTTTTTATAACTACCCACTCTTTGCTCTGGGAGGCTCTCTATTTCTTTACTCACTAATGTTTTGAAAACCTCTATGCTATTTTGGCTACTCTCTGCTGGTGGATTTAAAGTGGAATTGTTTCTCAACAAGGTGTGTTGATAGCTGGAAGCCCCACTCGCTCTTTGGTTGGGTCCCTCTTTCTCTACAAAAGTACCTACGCAGATTGATTTTCCTAACAAACTTATGTAGGTCAATGTGAACAGAGAACCGAGAGCCCAATATAGTGTAGTAAGTCAAGGCAATTGATATGGTGAAAAAGAGTAAATTTATACTCACAAACCAGGGTTACCTCCAGGCAACCACTGTATAGGCAGGTGAGGAGATTAACCTGTCCTCACTCAGGATTAAGAAGTCGCTCTCTGTAGACGTGAAGGAAAAGGGGTATTCCCCTCCACCAACATACTTTCAACTCGTTACCCAGCCCAAAAGCATCTCGAATTATACTGCAACCAAAGAAAAAAAGACCCCTCTCAGAATCCGAAAAAGAGGGAAGCGTGGTAAAAGGAAAACGCAACAAACAACATTAAAAGTAGATCCCAAACCCTTATCCGAACAAACCAAATGTATTTTTAACCCGTCCAACTATCAATTATCCCACAGCGAAACACTTTACTTGAAAAAGGTTTATCCTTTTGTCGTACCAACCAATCTAACATGTTCCAAATCTTTACCGATCTAAATGCCTACATACGTAAATTGACATTGAAACGACATTTTGCAATAAAAAAACTGAATCCACCTATAACCCACGACCCCACAGCCCTCATCATTACCAATAATGAATCTACACCAATCTGTACATTATCTGCCTCCCAAATAAATACAGAACGATTTATCACCACTCGATTAAAGGGGAGATCCTGTTTTTACCCCACAGCATCCAAAGGTAACTTCATCGACACTTTCTATTCATTAGTACTGCAGGACCTACAAAACATCCATACTGAAAGACCCAACCCCCCCTCCAACCTCACCTGCCAACAAAAGACAGCCATTAAAGCATTACAAAACAACCACAATCTTACTATCAAACCAGCAGATAAGGGGGGAGGGATTGTCATTTTCAACACTAGGGATTATCTGGAAGAAGCAGAACGCCTATTAGGGGCCACAAAATATTACGAAACCCTTGATATAGACCCCACCTCAGAGCTTAATAGGAATCTAAAAACTTTCATTAACGATGCATTATATAGCACTATCATTTCCAAAAATGAGAGGAACTGTATCATCAATCAACACCCAAAAACTCTGTTATTTTATTACTTACCTAAGATCCACAAATCCCTATCTAAACCACCAGGACGTCCCATCATATCCAGCATAAACTCGCTTACCAGCAATCTCTCACGTTTCGTTGACCAACATCTCCAACTACATGTGCAATCACTTAACTCTTACCTCAAAGATTCCTCACATCTCATTGAATTACTTAGCTCCATTACCTGGCAAGATGGCTACTTATGGCTCACTTGTGATGTTACCTCTCTATACACAAATATTCCCCATTCATACTGCACTTCGGCTATTAAACACTTCCTAGCCATCAACCCCCTAATGCCCCAAAGCCAACAGTCATTTCTAGCTAACTGTACTCAATTTATTTTACAAAACAAGGTCTTCACATTTATGGATACGATCTACCATCAAACCAATAGCACAGCGATGGGGTCGTCGTTTGCCCATTCCTACGCTAAGCTGTCTGTGGGCCTCTTAGAACTTTAAAAAATTCAACATAACCCTTTTACTGAAAACATCATATTCTAGAAGCGTTACATCGACAATCTTTTTTAATCTGGCAAGGTAGTACCAAAATCATTCCCCTCTTCATTAATCATCTGAATTCAAACCCGGCCGGACTACGATTCACATCAAAATATGACCCGGCGAGTATCGAATTTCTTGACCTAACGCTCTTCATTGAATCCAATCTCATCAAAACAAAAACATACTTTAAGCCGGTGGATGCAAACATAGTTACATAGTTATATTGGTTGAAAAAAGACATACGTCCATCGAGTTCAACCAGTATAAAGTACAATACCAGCCTGCTCCCTCACATATCCCTGTTGATCCAGAGGAAGGCGAAAAAACCCTTACAAGGCATGGTCCAATTAGCCCCAAAAGGGAAAAATTCCTTCCCTTCTCCAGATGGCAATCAGATAAAATCCCTGAATCAACATCATTAGGCATTACCTCGTAATTGTAGCCATGGATGTCTTTCAACGCAAGGAAAGCATCTAAGCCCCCTTTAAATGCAGGTATAGAGTTTGCCATAACTACTTCCTGTGGCAATGCATTCCACATCTTAATCACTCTTACTGTAAAGAACCCTTTCCTAAATAAATGGCTAAACCGTTTTTCCTCCATGCGCAGATCATGTCCTCTAGTCCATTGAGAAGGCCTAGGGACAAAAAGCACATCCGCCAAGCTATTATATTGCCCTCTGATGTATTTATGCATGTTAATTAGATCCCCTCTAAGGCGTCTTTTCTCTAGACTAAATAAACCCAGTTTATCTAACCTTTCTTGGTAAGTGAGACCTTCCATTCCACGTATCAATTTTGTTGCTAGTCTCTGCACCTGCTCTAAAACTGCAATATCTTTTTTGTAATGTGGTGCCCAAAACTGAATTCCATATTCCAGATGTGGCCTTACTAGAGAGTTAAACAGGGGCAATATTATGCTAGCATCTTGAGTTTTTATTTCCCTTTTCATGCATCCCAAAATTTTGTTAGCTTTAGCTGCAGTGGCTTGGAATTGAGTACGATTATTTAACTTGTTGTCGATGAGTACTCCTAAGTCCTTCTCCAAACAATTATATACACTTCGACAGTTTTAATTGTCGCCCCTGGACCATCAACACACCATATAGTCAGTTTAGAAGGATTCGTAGAAATTGCACGGATGTCATCAATTACAGTTCCCAATCAGATATCCTTGCAAAAAAATTCCAAGCACGTAAATATCCAAATATCCAAATAAACGTATTAATGACGCCATATTCAAAGCTAAAAATTCAAAAACCCATAATCCATTACAAATTTTACACAATTCAACGCCCAACATCCCCAGATCCGATCAATCTTGAAAAAAAGATGGGATATCCTTCTACAGGACCCATATCTTAGACCAATTATTCCCCATACTCGCCATCACCTTTAGAAGAGCACCTAACCTACGAAGTCTCATAGCGCCTAGCCGGTCAAGAATACAGACAATAGATAGACGCACACAAAGCCAACATACACCTGGATGCTCCCCCTGTAACAACACTAGATGTATGGCTTGTCCATTCATCCAAACCAATACCGCTTTGAGTTCTAACAACACGAATTTGCAATATCCAATTAAAAACTACATAACCTGCACGTCCAGATATATTATTTATATTATCACTTGCCCTTGCCATCTACAGTATGTGGGCCGCACTACTCAACCATCACGGAGCAGAATCGGACAACATAAAAGAAATATACTCAAAAACTTCCCCCTCCACAGCGTATCAAGACACTTCGGCACTCACCACCATAGTGACCCTTCCTTGTTGAGGAATAGATTCAATAAGAGTGATGCGTAACAGCATGATGCTTTTGATAAATTGAGGGCGAGGGAAATGTTCTGGATCCAAATACTGAAAACCCTTTGTCCAGAGGGCCTCAATGAACAGCTTGAAAAAATTCATTGATCAAATTCTGAAATATTTATTCTTTGTAGTCGCCTCTTTTATCATCCTTATTTTTTTAATTATTTTTTGTTGATTTATTCTGTTGTATTCTCTTCTTTTTTCCTCTATTTTATCATTCTATAATCTTATTGTATGTTTCTGGTTACCATATGCATAACTGTATACGTTTTATCAAGATTACGCTTTTATTATGGCCTTTTTATGACGATTTTCATGATAACCACACTGAATACCATGGCCAGTATTCCTACCACATAATTAATATGAGCATTCTATTGAATTTTATCTTGGTTATTTCACATGGTACTATGCAATGTTTATATGTTTCTTTTACTTCTTAGTTCGTTATTAGGTTACATTGTTGTTGCCTTTTCTCTAAATCCTACCTATGTTTACAATTCAATATGATTACATTCCCATCACCTTTATATATACACATTACCTATTACATCCATTAGATGGTGATAGTGCATAGTAGGAATGACCAGAACACTACAATCAGGTTCTACCCTTCACAACATTGCCCAACAACGTTTTTTTCTAAACATTCCAAAACACCGCTTAAAACATTGTTTATTATTATTTTCATTTTTATTTTCGTTTATGTAGAACCGTCTTATAGTCCTTTCTCCTCCCCCTGTCCCCATTCTTTAAGGCACGAGTACTCCTGGCCGCCTGCCCATACTTAAGATGGCGCAGGGATACCCTAACACTTGGGCACAAACAGCGCTGACCGCCCGTAACGTCACTTCCGCCGCTGAGCAGAAGCGACGTACATTCCTCTCTTCTTCGATGCGGCACTATTGACGCATTGTACTGCCCTACGCGACCCTACATGCGACGTTAGAACCGCACGTTGGCGCACTTTGATGACGCGTACAGATGCCCGCATCCGCGTTCAGCGTTATCCAAACTACCTGCCCCGCAGGTCAATTGATTAGGGGGCGTTACTCTCGACTATATAAACGGCAGGCCAGCAGCACCTGGGCACAAAGGCGCCAGGTGTGAATCTTACATACTGCTGGTAAGTGTCATTTTTACTTGCTCTGTTTATTTGCTCTGTTTATCTGCCTTGTTCACCTCGCTATTTTTTCCCTTTTTACCTAACCAACGATTGCGCATGATGTAATAAAATATACTACAAATTTGTTTTAATCCCCTTGATACCTTATGATAACTACCAGTGAACCCTCACTACGCTAATTTCTAACCACACCACTGCGGATTTTTTTAATTAATAGATTCCTTACATACATTCCACTCACACCCACCACTCTTGTTTCATTATCCCTTCCAATATTTTTGTCTCCCTCCCCCTCATTCACACATAGATGTCCATACCCCCAGCATACCTCCCCCTCAAAGTCATCTCCTTAAATCACAAAAACCTCCCCCTCCCTCTCCCCTGTCTGACCACACGTTTAGAACATTACACCCCCACACCTTATATATGAACATTTTTATATGAAATTGATATGTATATGTGGCTTGTGTGTCCGGATACACACCAATATGTGCCTTTTATCCCCAGTTGTGTACTACCCTTACTGCCTGATGAAGCTGGTTTAAGCCTGCGAAACGCGTTGTGATTAACCCCTGGAGTGTACCAATAAATATACCTTTTGTTGAATACACAGCTTGTTGTGTCTGCTTAAAGGAGGTAAGTCCACCACTGCCTCCTAAGCACTTTTAAATATTTTAAATATTGATCTTATTCTTTTGGCGCCTCTGCTTATTTTACATTATGTAGATCAATATATGTATTGGACTTGCTCAGATTTTTTGGGTGGGGCATACTTCAATCCTTTATCCAACATCCTTAACTCACCCCTGGTAAGTTCTACTCCACTCAGGTTGAATATGCCCTCCCCGACTAATTCCTTAGCCTTTTGTTTTCCATGCCCTGCCCGACATCCCCTTCTGCCCTTCTTTTTACTTGTTGTCCTGGGGTGTAGGGGGGCATGTCTGGTTCTCCTCCTCTGTCCTCTCTGTACTGTCGATGACGACCTATCCCTAAAAAACTATTGCCATATCCCCGCTGGGGTTCGTGTTCCAGATGTTGGAACCTGTTAAAAATGGGGACTCCGCACTCTGTTCTATGAGGTCCTCGTCTAGGTGTATCCCCCCTCCCCCAAATTCCCCTGGTGGTGTGTAATTCCTATATGCCCCTCCGCTCGAGGCTTCGTATCTATTTCCTCCGTGACCACCTCTGCGTCCATAAGCACCCCCATAAACTGGTCTATTGTAGTTATTACCTCTGGGATACTGATTATACTCCCATTGCGGGTGGGATTAACTATTTTGTAGATCTCTATAAGATGGATTACTCCTCCCCTGTGGACCCAACCCCCCCCCCCCCCCCCCTGGTATCGGGACTTGAGGTGCTGGTCTGGGGGGGTTATTCCCTGTGGGTTTGGGCTGAACATTTTCCTGTTCTACCCTCTTTTTCTGCCTTTTGTATGCAGTGTTATTTTTGTAGGCCTCCGTGTCCCGGACATATTGTTTATGTTTGTCCAGGATAATTTCCTTTTCTGATTTTTAGTAAGGATTCTTGTATGAACATAGATCTTCTAGCATACTCCTCCTCTTTGTACGGTTCTAACCTTATACGGGTCTGTTCTATCTCCTTTCCCAACTTATCCAGTCTCAATTTTTTTCGTTTAGCACACAATTTTATCAGGCCCTGTCCACATTTCTCCATATACTCATAGAGTTCTGCATCGTTTTGTTCACCCTCCTCCCCATCATTAGGTGTCACTTCCCATCTTTATCTATTGGTAACAATACCCTTTGTTGCATATTTTTCAAATGTAGCCAAATCCCACCAAGTTTGGAGCTCATTATTCATAATAGAATGTAAATGTTTAAAATCCTGCTCCATAGTGTGCGTTGTAGCAATCGGTAGTTCATCAAACAATGTGTCCAAGTCTATATCCCTTTTTCTTCTATATTCAAATAGATCTATGGTGGTGTGCACAGAGATCAATAGCTACTATAGCCAACAGAATACAAATTAGACGATACATTGCTCACCACCTCCAAGTAAAGACCATGTCCAGTTCGCTGCTTGCTGTCATTAAAAGGAAGGATTTATCTAACTTTTTCTAAGTAGGCACCCCACACAGCCGCGCTTCTGGCAATCCTGATCTTCATATATTCCTAGTGCCTTTAAATATCCCTAAGGGAGCAGATACAATTACATAGCGGGTAACCTCCAACAGCAGTACACCCTGTGCTCACAAACACACTGTGCTGGGATTGTCTCAGCCACGCCCCCAGCGCACTTCATTGGTGTGGAGAGAGAGTGTTAGAGGGATGAAGGGTGAGGGGGCGGAGACTCGCCGGTCAGTGGCGAGAAGCTTGTGATTGTACTGGAAATATCCAGCAAGCAGAGGTATGCTGCTGGTGAAGCAATTAAAAACGCCGTGCATAATGAAACATGAAGTAAATACAAACATTAATGAACAAAAGGTGCTCAAGAACAGTGTACATAATATGTCAAACTTTTTTATGCTATGAGAAGTGGTTTCTTTGTTTTATCCATAGAGTGCGGATTACATTGATTTGATACGTGCTAAGTATAAAGAAGCTGGCTGGTGAGCAGGGAACTGACGGGGGAGTGTGTGTGCCCCCCTAATGCATGTGGTGGAAATAATCCCAGCACAGTGTGTTTGTGAGCACAGGGTGTACTGCTGTTGGAGGTTACCCGCTATGTACTTGTATCTGCTCCCTGAGGCTGCATTTCCACTTGTGCGGTGCGAATCGCTGCGGAAAAATTTTTGCATGCGGATGCGAAATTCGCATGCGGGCCCATGCGAATTTTTATGCGAATTCGCACACGAATTTGCATGGATGATGATGCATGCGAATTTAACCATGGCAGTGCTGGTGTGCTTTTCCATTGTTTCTATGCGAATTCGTATGAAAATTCGTATACCCAGCCCTGTGTCTTGCTGTGCGAATGCTTCACTTTCTCGTTCATTAGCAATGTCGGCTGTCCTCATTATCTGTATCCAAACTACTCCTTTTCAATCCCGTTGTCAATGGGGAGCAGATTGGACATTTAGGCCTCGTTTGTGGCACATTTTTCCCCTTCCTGTCGATTTCTGTGAGTTGGGCGGTTTTGGTAATTGTTTTTGTAAACTCTTTTACTTTTACTTCTTTCACTTCCTGATGTCAGTCAGGAAGTGAACTCTTTGATCCAGAAAAGAATAAATACAATGTATTTATCCTTAAAAACGCGAACGCAATCTTTGTACAAAGTGATTTTGTCAGCATCTGTGTTTTTCCTATACCTTCCATTGAGGCGGAATGGCCTCAAAAATAGTCCATGCAGACCTTTTCTGAGCGGATGGGAAATGAACCACTCAGATGTGAACTCTTTTATACAGAATCCTTACACAAGCGCTTTCAGGACGATTTTGAAAAATCACCAGAGCTTAAAGTCCAAAAGTGCCTCCAGTGTGAACGAGCCCTTAGGAAATAATTGTCAGATCCTGTCATTTGCACGGGAAATTGCATTATGTGTACCCAGCATGATGTGCTACTATATTATTATACTGTATTGTGTGTGGATAAGGGGGACCTTTCAGGAATCCCCCCCCCCCTCCCCCCTGAAAATCCTGGGTTTGCCCCTGGCCCAGCACTGCCCATGCAATAAAGGTCCTCCATTTCCACCACTTTAGGTAGTTTGTGTAACTTGCATTACACGTGTAACAACTACGTTTCCTGTTACATAAGCAATGTAGGTGCAAATAATGCAAGTTGCACAAAGTATGTAGATTTACATACTTGTCAAAAAGCCCAGTAAACCTACAGTACACATCATGGCTTCAATTCATCAAAGGGTGTTCGATAACAAAATCCCAGTCCTTAAAATACCGGATTCTGTATTTTACACTTCACTGTGCTAATTCATCAATATTTTCACATGTGTGGTAGATGTTCGGTAAGTTACCGAAGTACTAAAGGCCCATACACACGTCGGATTTTAGCGAACGACCCGTCGTTTGAATGTTCCGTCGTTCGGACGTTTTCGCGTCAAATCCGACGTGTGTACAGACTATCATTCGGGTGATAAGACTGGTTACCAACGATCCGCCGGGCGGATCGCTGGTAACCAGTCTTATCACCCGAACGATAGTCTGTACACACGTCGGATTTGACGCGAAAACGTCCGAACGACGGAACATTCAAACGACGGGTCGTTCGCTAAAATCCGACGTGTGTATGGGCCTTACGGCTTCAGTTCATCAAAGGCTGTCAGATAACAGCAGAGTGGTGCAGAGCAGCTTGGAATGTCCCTGTGTTGTTACAAGCTGATAACAATAGAAGGCATCCAGACATCCCTTTACATGTAAACGTGTTATATTTAGTGTTACTTATACTGCCTCTGCTGCTCTGAATCTGTCCATCAGTCTTTCTTAACATTTTACTTATTTGCCACAACGTAGATAAACTTCCTGGAGACATTACAAATGCCATGCTTGGTGATTTCACCACTTGCATCTTTGCATATTCAAACAGGGACTCAAAGGGTTACACCACCGAAGGGTATCTGGGGATATCTTTTGTCCGGTTCTCTCTGCTCACTGCCTAGGGGGTCTGGAAGCTTGTGTGGAGAAGCCTGTGTGACCTATCAGCACCTATCAGCGGCACTTGCAGGAGAACAGGGGCTGTTTCTATTGGCTGCCTGCTCCTGCTAATCATGAAAAGGCTTTCGAAGCCTGTAACCACAGGGGAGAGCTGGAGATAAACACCTAATGTGCTAGCGAATGTGGTAACCTTGATGAATTAACATTTGCTGACATGTGTTGAGCACAAGTCGGTAATTTATCTCATTGCTCTGTCATTTCAGCTTCTCATTCGGTAACAGCTTTGATGAATTAACATTTTCTTAAGTGCTCCGTTAACTCAGCTGTTTTCAGCATTACCGAATGCGGTAACCGTAATGCTTGATGAATTGAAGCCCATGTGTGCTAAGACTATCAGTTTACAAAAGTACAGCTTAAAAGAAACAAGATTTAAGTACCTTAAAAACAAACACAGAGACAGCGGTGCAGTATGTTAGGCAATAGGAAAACTGGATAGAAGAGAATGGTACTCACAAAATAGGGTTGCTTTAAGGGCAACCATTCAATAAGGCCTGTAGAGAAAAACCATCTCCACTCGGGTACAAAGGTCTCTTTGTACTTTCGTCTTTGTCTAAAGAATGCTTTCTCCTCTGCATGTCAGTATATATAAGCTGTGTTTTGTACATTTTGTCAGTATATGCAGGAACCAAGTCTGACAAAGGCTTATTAGCCGTAAGCTCACTCTTTATTCTCCCCAAAGTTAGCCAATAAATGGTATCATCCTGATTCAAAACTTCTTTTCTGTACTTTCGGATGCTCTCTTTTAAATCCAAGAATGGAACCTCGCTGACACAAGGTCGCATAACGTGCCCCTAACGCAACGCAAGTTGGACGTTACATTGATCTGCGTTATGCGTCTCTTGATGCGTATGTGATGCTTACTTTTTGCCGCATGCGGGTCGAACGAAAACGGCGCATGCAGGACTTTACAAAAACAAAAAAACAAACATTACTGAGCATGTGCAAACAGTCTAACGCAGCCAAATAGGAGTATAACGCACAACACGCTGCACTTTCATTTACCGTGCTGCGTTATACTCCAACGCAACGTGGCCACTGTGAACAGCCTATTGATTTATTATTGCTGTGAGTTGGGCTGCGTTACAGGCTGCTGTAATGTGGGACTTTAACGTCCCACTGTGAAAGCAGCCTTAATGATTCAAGGCTGGTGTAGAGCCTTGTGCATTCAGGTTTTTGTATAAGGCAATGTCAACCACTAGGCTAGCTGGCCGAGGGAAATAAACACCCAATTACAGAGCAATTAGAGGGCAGGCAAGCTGGTAAAATGACACAGCATGATGCAGAGCAGAGGCTTGTCTGCAGGCAGCTAGATAAGGACATAGACAGCATGAGGCAGAACAGAGGCTTGCCTGCAGGCAGCTAGATAAGAACAGACACAGCATAATGCAGAACAGAGGCTTGCAGATGGACAGCTCCAGGGGCGTAACTAGAAATCACTGGGCCCCCCTGCGAAAATGAGGATGGGCCCCCCCCATAGGCGCCAAATAATCGTAATGGGGCAGCATTTCACTATAAAATAATCCTAATGCAGCAATGTTTTACCAGAAATTAATCGTAAATTGTGCAGCATTTCACCAGAAATGAATCGTAAAATGGGCAGCATTTCGCCATAAAATAATCGTAAAGTGGGCAGCATTTCACCAGAAATTAATCATAAATTGGGCAGCATTTCACCATAAATTGTAAATTGGGCAGCATTTCATCAGAAATTAATCGTAAATTGGGCAGCATTTCAGCAGAAATTAAGTGCAAATTGGGCAGCATTTCCCTATAAAATAATCGTAAAAGTGAGCAGCATTTCCCCATAAAATAATCGTATAGTGGGCAGCAGTCACCATAAAATAATCATAATGTGGGCAGCAGTCATCAGAAAATAATAGTAATGTGGGCAGCAGTCCCCAGAAAATCGCAATGTGGGCAGCAGTCACCAGAAAATCGCAATGTGGGCAGAAGACACCAGAAAATCGCAATGTGGGCAGCAGTTACCAGAAAATCGTACAGTGGGCAGCCGACACCAGAAAATCGCAATGTGGGCAGCAGACACCAGAAAATCGCAATGTGGGCAGCAGACACCAGAAAATAGCAATGTGGGCAGCAGACACCAGAAAATAGCAATGTGGGCAGCAGTTACCCCCCCCCAAAAAAATTGCACCTGTGAAAAAACAAAACAATTTACTTACCTGGCAGAAGTCTCCTCTCCCAGCATGTGGCGTGCAGCTCCCCGAAGATCCTCCAGCAGCACATCTCCCGCGCTGACAGGCAGAGTGCAGGGCTACGGCAAGATGGCTCCTGAAGCCCTGTACTGGAGACACAAATAGTCTCCAGTGCAGGGCTTCGGCAGCCATCTTGCCGTAGCCCTGCTCTGCCTCCCGGGAGACTGCGGGGAATGAACTGGCCCGGCGTCTATTAGACGCTGCGGCCAGTTCCTGGCTGGGGGGGCCCACAATTGGGGGGCGGCGGCAGCGCTTCCCCCCGCACACGGCTGGCGGGCCCCAGAGAGGCCCCGGGCCCCCCTGCGGCTGATGGGGCTGCATCCCCAGTAGGTACGCCAGTGCATTCATTCAGCAATAACTTTATAACTACTTATCATAACAAAATGATCTACCGTATTTTCCGCCGTATAGGACGCTCTGGAATATAAGACGCACCCAGGTTTAGAGGGCAAAAACCAGGCAGGGACAAAAAAAATACTAAACCTGGTACGTCCATATTCCAGGAGCGTCTTGTACACATTCTCTCCCAGATGGTGTCCTCCTGTGTCCCCCATGTGTCCTTTTGTGTGTCCTCATGTGTGCTCCTGTGCCCCCCATATCCCCCATGTGTCCTCCTGTGCCTCCCTTGTGTCGTCCTGTGTGTCCTCATGTGCCCCCCATGTTTCCTCCTGTGTCCCCATATGTCTCCCTTTGTGTCCTCATGTGCCCCCCATGTGTCCTTTTGTGTGTCTTCATGTGTGCTCCTGTGCCCCCCATATCCCCCATGTGTCCTCCTGTGCCTCCCATGTGTCGTCCTGTGTTTCCTCATGTGCCCCCATGTGTCTCTCTGTGTATCCTCATGTGCCCCCCATGTGTCGTCCTGTACCCCCATGTGTCCATCTGTGCCCCCATGTGTCCTCCTGTGTGTCCTTGTGTGCTCCTGTGCCCCCATGTGTCTTCCTGCGTCCCCCATATGTCCTTTGTCCCCATGTCTCCCCTAAGTGTCTCTCATGGGTCCTCCTGTGTTCCCCTTTTTATTGCCCCCCTTCTCCATGTGCCTTCCTCCCTGCCTCCGAGCAGCTTGAACTGATGACGCACAGTTCAAGCCGCTCGCTAGAGGGAGAAGTGCAGGGGAGACGGATGTCTGCAGTCATCGCAGGCAGGAAGGTAAGGTGCCGCTACTCGCTACATCACCCGGGGAGGCCGGAGACGCAAGGGGGTGGGAGAGGAGGCTAGCTGGGGCAGCACAATGATCTGGGGTTAGCGCGGGAGCATGCAAAATGTAAGTTGCCGCTATTGACACTTTACCCGGGGGGGGGGGGGGGGCAGGAGACTCAAGCAGTCATGAGGGAGGAAGGCAGGCATGGGAAAGCAGGCGCACAAAGGCAAGGAATCTTCAACGTAGCGGCGGGTCAGTGGTTCGTATGGCTGGCGTTCGTAAGTCGGGGATTCCCTGCCTTTGCCATCAGTGATGCTGCGTTCCTCCTCACACGGCAGTTGCGTCCCACCGATGAGGGATGATGTAGTCCAGTCTGCGCAGCAGATGAAATTCTGCTCTTTACGGCGGATGGGGGATTTGTGTAACTGCACGATTGTGCGGTTGAGATTAGGAACAATCCAAACAGCGCAGGAGACAGGGGTAACCAGTAACGGCAAATAACTCAACAGGGACAGATGCCTCCTACAACTAAATGGATTGCTCTGAGTCGCGTCAGTAAGGTAAATCTGCCGACGTGACTCTAAAAGTAAACAAGCAGTATGTCAGTGTAAAAAAAAAATGTCTCCTGCCTCATTACATGTAACCTACTATGCTCTACATACACCTACAAATATTACAGTGACTAAAAAAACAAAGAATTTAACCATAGTGCCGCTTTAAAAAAATGTATGTAGATGTAATTTTACTTTTTGGCCACAAGAAGGCCACAGTCTTTTTTTTTTAAATTTTTTTTTTTTTAATAGGCGTACTATTTAAACTTATAGGAAGTGAAGAGCGGATGTGTAACTTAGAACGATCGTGGCTTCTCATAGAACGGGGACTCGGATCAGTGAATGGGAACTGTGTTCTCATACACTGATCTCCAGGCTAACGGGCGGTGGCAAGCGATTGGCCGCAGCAGCGAGTGGCAGCCTTTGGGACGTAGCAGCTACGTCCAAAAGGCTTTAGTAGTTAAGGAGAAAATTACTTGTTCCAGGTCAAAGAGGGTCAGAGTGATCAAATCTGCTGTTAGAAATCGAGGCGCGTATTGCCAGCTTTAATTTCAATTTAATGCAGGTTGAAGTCATCTGCCTTTGTCTTTAGACTGAGTTTAGGTTTAGCCAGAATGTACACTGTGTCACTACTGTGGGCAAAAAGTGAATGCAGGGAGAGTGTCAGGCTCTATGCCTTTGTCATCCTGCTGGTGGCAGCACTGTGGAACTTTGGTGTGGACTTCCGCTGTCTACCAGCAGATGACTCTCGTCTTGCTGGGACCTGTGTAAGTTCCCTAGCTCAGTGTTTCTCAACATTTTATTGGTATGTACCCCTTTTAAAACTCTGTACTCACCAAGTACCCCCTAGCATGGTAAACATTATCACACGTACCCCTTGACAAATATATATTTAATCGTAGTACATTATAATTGGTTCTAAACCATTTCCAAGAATTTATTATTGCTTTTAATTAGCTGAAATACTAATTTGGTGCTGTTTAAATAAGATTTATCATTTTCTAAAACTCTAAATTTGTTATGTTTGGTTAAGTATAATCAAGCCCGAGTACACCCTAGAACCCTCAGAAGTACCCCCTGGGGTACGCGTACCCCACGTTGAGAACCTATGCCCTAGCTCACCGGCAGATGGAACTGTGGGGAAATTCACTCTCACCTGGGGTTCACTTTAACCTCCCTGGCGGTAAGCCCGAGCTGAGCTCGAGCTATGCCGCCGGGAGGCACCGCTCAGGCCCCGCTGGGCCGATTTGCATAATTTTTTTTTTTTTGTTACACGCAGCTAGCACTTTGCTAGCTGCGTGTAACCTCCGATCGCCGCCGCTACCCGCCGATCCGCCGCTATACCCGTTGCCGCAGCCGCCCCCCCCCAAACCCCGTGCGCTGCCTGGCCAATCAGTGCCAGGCAGCGCTGTGGGGTGGATCGGATTCCCCTTTGACGTCATGACGTCTTTGAACGGGATCTCTTGATCTCCGTTCGCCGAAGGCGATCGGAGGGGCTGGGGGGATGCTGCTCAGCAGCGGCTATCATGTAGCGAGACATTGTCTCACTACATGAAAAAAAAAAGAAAAATTAAAAAAAAGGTATTTGCTGCCCCCTGGCGGATTATAACAAACCGCCAGGGAGGTTAAGGGTGGATTTGCTAGTAGCACATTGTAAGATCATTCTGGAACTCTTGTATTGTTGTTGGGCCATTTTTCTGTGCTTCCTGATCCTTGCCCTTGTACTCTGAACTCATGGTATTGACCCTTGCTTGTCCGACTATTCTCTTTGCCTACTGTCTGTATTACTGATAATCTCTGAATACCTGGTTTGACTATTGCCTGTTTGACTTATCTCTTGTATGCCGATTTGGTTATCCACGCATATATATACACATATATACTGTGAGATCTGTGTTCCTGTTTGTGCCATTGTATATATCATGTGATCTGTGTTATTGCATATTTGTTGTATATATTTGTATAGTTAGATAGTCAGTTGGAGGGGTTCTGGTATTGTGATGCATTGTGTTTTTCTTGCATTGTATGATTGTATGTGTATGGTGGATGTATTTTTGAATTACTGCACCTTTGTAAACAAACATGTTTTCACCTTCAAATCCAACCTGTGCAGATCTCAGTATTTACATATATGTGAATTCTTGCTCTTGCCTCGATAAGAATCTGCATGTGCAGAGCCTTAGGCCCGGTTCACATTAGCGTTTTTTTGCAGAACGTAACCGGAATGTATACTGTACAAATGGAACGGATGTGAAAGGATCCAATGTTAACCTATGGATCCATTCACATGCGTCCATACGGATACGTTCCGTACATACCGGTCCCCGGATCTAAAAATTGCTGCAGGCCCTAATTTTCCGGACCGCTCTGCCCAGCGGAACGGATCTGGACAAAAAATGCTGCAGCATTGGGGGAATGGGAAACAGAAGGTTTCTTCACACTAGTGAAGAAACGGACCGTTCCACGGGGGATAAGGGCATGTGCTGGCGCAAATCTAGCGACGGGAGGGTGAGGGGAGGGTGCAGCAGCCGGGCGGGTGGGTGAGGGAGGGTTTATACATACCTAATCTTCTGTAGCAGCCGGCGGTAGAGGCTTCTGTCTTCTTCCACATGACGCGTCATGTGACAAGTCACATGACGCGCTGTGTAGTCACAGTGAAAGAAGAGGAAGCCTCTACCGCTGCCTGCTGCAGAAGATTAGGTATATATTTGCTGGGGAAATTGAGTGAAAACGGATCTGATCAATCATTGATCAGATTCGTTTTCACAATGTGAACCGGGCCGCGGACAGAGCAAACCCGGATCTGGTGTAGCGGAGACCGGATCCGCTCACCGGATCCTTTTGTCTATAAACGCTAATGTGAACCGGGCCTTACAGTGAATTATTGTGCAGAGCTAGATTCCTGATGCCAACATGACAGCATTTTTCCAAATTTAACTTTTATTGGTACTTGTTAGAAGACAATTACAACATATTGTACCAGTAGAATTTCCTTTACATCAAACAATCGGTGAAAAATAAAAATTAAGAACAAAGTAGAACATTGCATATACGGTAGTATTCACAATATAACATTGCTGTTGCTAAATAGCTTTTACACATAGCTTTGTTCATGCAAAGTAATTCCATTTTAGATGATCACGTCTCTTAGTAATTATTGTTATAAGATCAATACTTTGCTAATGTCTTTGAAACAATGAAAAATAAAAATAAATTAAATATCGTTTGTCAAAGTACCAGTTGTGGTCCCTCCTGTATATCACACATTCCTCTCCTCTCTCTGTCACCAGCAGGGGTCGCACTGTGGCCTCGGTTTGCTTTTCTGCTCTATTGTCAGAAGCTTATTTCCTCCCCAGCAAGCAGCTATCAGAGCTCTGGCAGAAAGCGAGAAGGGTGGACACAATTCATCATGACAAGGCTCGTGATCGTCAATATCTTCTACCTGTTGCTCATTGCACATGCCATGGCAGGTAAGTCTCCTCTCTGCCTTTACTATTATATGGGACAAGTGGGTGTCTGCTGTAGGCATATTTGCTATAAACCAATGGCTTGAAAGTTAAAGGAGATACTTGTTTCTGTTTCACATTAGTCAACAGAATAAACAAAACAAAACAAAAACAAATCATAATTGTAACAATAATTCCATTAAATGGCTAACTGTAAAAATGCCTCTTTCAGAGATCTTGTCCCTTTATCTGGCCGTATGTACAGAGGAGAGCTGCAGGGGCAGTTACTGTACTTAAAGAGGATCCCCAGAGTAAATACTAAAATCCAGCAGCTTGCAAGTAAAAGAAAGATATATTTACCCGAGAAACCTTGTCCCGCGATGCTGGTCCGAAGTCCCTGCATGACCCAACTTCTGGCTCCTGGCCCCGCCTTCCCTCTCTCTCTGCAGAGAAAAACAACAAGCTATTTACTGTAGTAGGTATATGTAGCGAGCTATGAATGTCCGAGTATAGGTAGCCAGGTACCACAGTATATATAGCGAGCTATAGGTGCTCCAGTATAGGTGGCCGGGTACAGTTGGTGCCGGGTACAGTTGGTGCCACGGTGTAGGTAGTGAGCTATAGGTTCCCCAGTATAGATAGCCAGGTACAGGTGGTGCCCCAGGTTAGCCAGGTACAAGTGCCACAGTATAGGTAGCAAGTTATAGATGCCCCAATATAGGTAACACGGCAACAGGAGGAAAGAGGGTGTGGCAGGGGCGTGTCCAGTGGCATAGAAATAGGAGATGCAGAGGTTGCAACCGCACTGGGGCCCTTGAACCAGAGGGGCCCATTAAGGGCCCTCCTTCATCCTTCTTATTAGTTTTTCCTTGGAGCTGAACTTATAATGAACACCTCATTTCTGCATTAAATTGTAGTAATCCTTAACTGTTTCCTTTCTCTGATTATACCTCTCTGACACTAAATCTGTCCTTGGTAGGTTTTAAGGGTTAATATCAATAGAGTGGTTGGGGTTTCATGGGAAACCAGCACTGGGGCCCCAAGCTCCTCAGCTATGCCACTGTGCGTGTCTTTATAAGTGTCCATGTTTCTTATCTCAAAATGTTGGGAGTCATGGTAGCATTGTGTTCATATCCAGTGTCAGTGATCAGGCTGTGTATACAATCTGCATGTACAGTGGCTTGCAAAAGTATTCTGCCCCCTTGAAGAAGTTTTCCACATTTTGTCACATTACTGCCACAAACATGAATCAATTTTATTGGAATTTCACATGAAAGACCAATACAAAGTGGTGTACACGTCAGAAGTGGAATGAAAATCATATATGATTCCAATTTTTTTTTTTTTTTACAAATTAATAACTGCAAAGTGGTATGTGCATAATTATTCGGCCCCCTTTGATCTGAGTGCAGTCAGTTCCTTATAGACATTCCCTGATAAGTGCTAATGACTAAATGGAGTGCACCTGTGTGTAATCTAATGTCAGTACAAATACAGCTGCTCTGTGAGGGCCTCAGAGGTTGTCTAAGAGAATATTGGGAGCAACAACACCGTGAAGTCCAAAGAACACACAAGACAGGTTTTAGACAGGTCAGGGATCAAGTTATTGAGAAATTTAAAGCAGGCTTAGGCTACAAAAAGATTTCCTAAGCCTTGAACATCCCAAGGAGCACTGTTCAAGCGATCAATCAGAAATGGAAGGCGTATGGCACAACTGTAAACCTACCAAGACAAGGCCATCCACCTAAACTCACAGGCCGAACAAGGAGAGCGCTGATCAGAAATGTAGTCAAGAGGCCCATGGTGACTCTGGACGAGCTGCAGAGATCTACAGCTCAGGTGGGAGACTCTGTCCATAGGACAACTATTAGTCATGCACTGTACAAAGTTGGCCTTTAGGGAAGAGTGGCAAGAAGAAAGGCATTGTTAACAGAAAGCATAAGAACGGGACGTTTCCAGTTTGCCACAAGCCATGTGGGAGACACAGCAACCATGTGGAAGAAGGTGCTCTGGTCAGATGAGACCAAAATTGAACTTTTTGGCCAAAATGCAAAAGGCTATGTGTGGCAGAAAACTAACACTGCACATCACTCTGAACACACCATCCCCACTGTCAAATATGGTGGTGGCAGCATCATGCTCAGGGGGTGCATCTCTTCATCAGGGACAGGGAGGCTGGTCAGAGTCGATGGGAAGATGGATGGAGCCAAATACAGGGCAAACTTTGGAAGAAAACCTCTTGGAGACTGCGAAAGACTTGAGACTGGGGCGGAGGTTTACCTTCCAGCAGGACAATGACCCTAAACATAAAGCCAGGGCAACAATGGAATGGTTTAAAACAAAACATATCTATGTGTTAGAATGGCCCAGTCAAAGTCCAGATCTAAATCCAATCGAGAATCTGTGGCAAGATCTGAAAACTGCTGTTCACAAATGCTGTCCATCTAATCTGACTGAGCTGGAGCTGTTTTGCAAAGAAGAATGGGCAAGAATGTCAGTCTCTAGATGTGCAAATCTGGTAGAGACATACCCTAAAAGACTGGCAGCTGTAATTGCAGCAAAAGGTGGTTCTACAAAGTATTGACTCAGGGGTCCGAATAATTACGCACACCCCACTTTGCAGTTATTTGTAAAAAATGTTTGGAATGATGTATGATTTTCGATCCACTTCTCACCACTTTGTATTGGTCTTTCACGTGGAATTCCAATAAAATTGATGCATGCTTGTGGCAATAATGTGACAAAATGTGGAAACCTTCAAGGGGTCCGAATACTTTTGCAACCCACTGTATATTAGCTTCTATCTGTAAGGTCTGAGGCACACATGCCATTGATAAAACTGTGCCTTGAGAAAAAGTTAAAGCAAATCTTTTAGGCAAAATAAAATCCCCTTCCTAGGAAATAAAGAGTATAGATGGGTGCTGAATTCAAGCATAGAGAGGAAATCGGCAGGAGTAACTATCTTAATAAACTCTAGATTAGATCTCGAGGTGATGAATTCATACTCCGATAAAAATGCTCGATTATTAATTTTGGTGGTGAAAATTGATGGTCGTGATTTAACTTTGGCCAATCTTTATGCACCAAATTCCGGTCAAGTTGATTTTATTTGTAATAGCCTTCGTAAGATTAAAGAACTGGGGAAGGGCCAAATAATCATAGGCGGAGATTTTAATGTGGTACTGGATCCAAGTATTGACAGCTCTAAGGGGGGCTCTGCTATCTCCTCTAGAAACCGGAACAGGCTTTTAAAGATGTTAAACTCAAATAAACTTATTGATATTTGGAGAGTGTTAAATGGTAACAATAAAGATTATTCTTTTTATTCTAGGGTTCATGATACTTATACCAGATTAGATATGTTTCTTGTAAACCAAGATCAGATAGATGACTTCTATGACTCCGAGATTGGTAGGTTTACATTCTTGGATCATGCCCCAGTGTTCATCAATTTAAAATTAAATGCTGTACCGACTAGAATATATAACTGGAAACTTAATAATGAATTGCTTAATGATATGGAAGTTTTAAAGGAAATTGAAAGCACAATAAGTAACTTCTACAAGGAGAATAGATCTCCTGGAATGAGTGAAACCACTCTTTGGGATACATTAAAATGTGTCCTAAGAGGGGTTTTCATAAAACATAGCTGTAGAAAGAATAGGGAAAGGAACAGTAAAATACAAAAACTTCTGGGCTCTATAAAAATTCTGGAATCTGAGCATAAAAGCCATGGTTCTGGGAAAACTTATGATGAACTGATTAGGTTAAGGGAAGAATTCAACGGGCTTCTTAATAAAAAATGTGCTAATATATATAAAAAGTTTCAAAAATTGTATGCAATTGGGCTTAATAGACCAGGGAAATTTATGGCAGAACATCTTCGCCGGGATAAAGCAGAGAAATTTATAGAAAAAATTCTAAAATCGAACGGCAGTTGGGCAAATAGCACTCAAGATATAGCTAATACTTTTTTCAGCTATTACAGTAAGCTGTATGCAAAAGACCCCCCTTTTGCCGAGAATCTAGTTACCGATCTGTTTAAATCAGTGAGTCTCACACAAGTCAGGGAAGAGGACATAGTAAATTTAGACTCTCCTATAAATAGTCAGGAATTTCTTGATATAGTGTCGAGTTTGGAGAATAATAAAAGCCCTGGTCCTGACGGATTTTCTGCAGAATTTTATAAAAGATTCTCCAAAGATTTAGCTGAACCATTCTGTATTATGACGAATGTTAATTATACACCAGTTACCTTTTCTCAATCTACAAACACTGCAGCTATCTCTTTATTACATAAGGAGGGAAAACCGAGGACAGCCTGTGAAGGTTATCGCCCGATATCGATTATTAATATCGATGTTAAAATATACTCCAAAATTCTTGCAGTCAGATTAGAGGCAGAAATGGAAACAATTTTGGGGGGGCAGCAGTCTGGTTTTCGGAAAGGCAAACACTCTCGTGATAATATCTATTCCATCTGTAGCTTTATTTATAGTTGCCAGAACTCTCATACAGAAGCTGTCCTGGCAAGTTTGGACGCCGAAAAGGCTTTTGATATGGTTTCCAGGGATTTTTTATTTATGGCTTTGAGAGAATATGGTCTGGGGGTAAACTTGATAGAACGCATACAAAAACTGTATATGAACCAGCACGCATTTGTGAAGACGAATGGTTTTCCCTCCAACGAATTTCCGGTTTCTAGGGGAGTTCGTCAGGGCTGTCCTCTATCCCCATACCTTTTTAATTTAGTTATTGAGGTACTGATTCAATTAATTCAGAGGGATGACATGATCCATGGACTGGTCCAGAACCACATGAAAGTTAAAGTTCTGGCATACGCTGACGACTTAATGTTGTTACTTACTGATCCGAGTAATTCTTTTCCTAGTGCCATGGAGCATGTTCTGAATTTTGGCAAGATATCAGGATTCAAGATCAATTCTGAAAAAACCTTAGTTTTGGATTTAAATTGTACCCTTGCAACAAAGGAACTTATAAGTTGTAGATATAGTGTGGGCTGGAATAATAAGTTCATGAAATATCTTGGTATAAAGATTGATAAAAATCTGAATAATCTTTTTTATCTTAATTACGGGAGTATGATTACTGAGTGCAGAAACCTTTTAAACAACTGGGATCGACCTTGTTTTAACAGTATAGGTAGGGTTGCTATCATCCAGATGATGATCACACCCAGAATGATGTTCCTTTTCCAGAATTTGCCGATTTTTGTTCCAAAACTATGGTTTAAAGGGAAGGTTCAGGGAGGGGATGCATGCGCAGTACAGCCCGGCGGACGTCCGATGACGTCAGCGCGCCGGCGTGGGACGCAGAAGTCCCAGGAAATGGAGCGCAGAAGAGCCCGACCTGGCAGCCGGCCTGGCCAGGTCGGGTCGGGCACCGGAGACCACCGGGAGCCTGCGGAGCGGCGGCGAGGGCACCTCCTGCCTGCCACGGGCTGGAGGAAGCCCCAGGTAAGTGGAAATTTATTTTATTTTTTTAATCCCCTCCCTGAACCTTCCCTTTAAAGACTGCCACAGATTATTTCAGGAATTTATATGGCATAAAAAAAAAAGCTAGAATTTGTTACAGAACTTTAACTAAGGATAAACATCATGGAGGATTAGGTGCTCCTGATCTATACAATTATTACCTAGCTGTCCATCTGAGTAGGGTCTTGTCTTGGCGACTGGATGATCCGACCAATATATGGTCCAAATTGGAGCTAGGATGGATTGATAATAACATTGTATCCTCTTGGAACCCTAAAATATTATTTACATTTTCCAAACGTATTTTTCATCCCTTAATAAGACCAACTATACTTGCGCTCTATAACTATATTAGACCCAAAAAGGGTGTCAGGAGGCTGTCTCCAATTATATCCCTGCAAAGTTTAGGAATACCGCAATTCAGGGATAAGGTCTGGTTGTCCAGACTAGGTCTGTCAGAGTGGTCCACTCTTGGTGACTTGACTCAATTGTTTGATTCAAATATGGCAGAGTGGGTGTCTATTCAAGTTTATAGAGATTCCTTAGAGTCCTTTTTATATGGCCCAAGCACGAAGTATATTGGGCAGTTTAAAAAAAGAATTTGGTGAGATAAGATCCTCATCAAATGAATTAGAAGCCTTGTTTATGAAGAGGATAGTTCCCCCTAAAGTGGTTTCTAAGATCTATGATATTCTTCAAAAGGGGGATGAAGCTGTGCGTCCACCTATTTTTAATAGGTGGGAGCGCGACCTTAAGACACCGATAAGTGATCAAGAATGGAAACATATTTTAGATAGAATCTGGCTTTCAAAATTACCTGCCTGCCAACTAATCCAATACAAACTTGTGATGCAGTGGTATCAGACTCCAGGTAGATTTATAAAAGGAGGGCAAAACTCTGAAAATCTTTGTTGGAGATGTAGTGATCCTGCACCTAATTATTTACATATGTTGTACTACTGTCCAAGAATTCAACAGTTTTGGAATTGCATTTTTTACTACATTAATGAACATTTTGATCTTAATCTCGACGCCAATATATTTACGGCATTATTTGGTTGTGGCAAAGGTGTAGGCAATGGTATAGAAGATGACTCTATGTGGAAACTTGTGAATTTTGCATTGTTGGTTGCGCGAAAAATAATTGCAGAACAATGGAAAACTATATCTACGCCTGGTTTGAATGAATGGAGGGATAAGATTTCCTTTTATTTAAGAATGGAAGAAAATAATGATACAGATATATTGGACGACCAATCGGATTCCCCCGTAAATTTCCACAGATTATGGTTTTCCATCCTAGAGAAATCGCCTATGAGGGATAATTGTTTTTTGCTATGAGTGAGATATCCAGAGCTTACTACGTGTAGATAGAATATTACTCCACTGTTTAATCTGTGGCTGTTTTTGTCTTTTTTTTTTTTTTTGGTTTGTCTGAGGTTGTCTGTTTGTTTTTTGTTGCTGTTCTGTTTTGTTTTTTTTTTTTTTTTTTTTTTTTTTTTTTTTATTATTTGTAAAAGCGCATGTACAAAATGGTCCAAAATATGAATATTTATAATTAAACATTTAAGCAGACTATGATGCAAAATTGGCCCAAGCAAAAGAGCATGCTGATGAAGCTGATTTTATATAGCTCGGGCCCCGTTATGTAACGGAAAATGCTCATTGTCTGTCAAAAAAAGAAAAAAAAAAAAAAAAGCAAATCTGAACTCAGAACTTCATGTCAGCTCTGAAAGATAAGTGTTATAATTTGCATGGAGTTTGTGCGCTGCACCTGGAGCAAACAGAAACAGACGCACACACCCGCAACCAGGCAGAGATGTCACTGTTTAGGAAAACACTGACAAAACCAGGAGTAAATGAATAATAAGAATTTATTATTAAATGAAAATAAAGTAATGCTGTGCATTAACCTCATGCATGGAAACAATCAGCATTGACTTGCAGGCAATGTATTCTACACACATACTGTACATACACTGCATCAAATAATACAGGCAGATACATTCAATAAGCATACAAAAGGTATGAAAATCAGGGTTTATACAAGGACCTCTCTGCATAAAGCGAGTTATGCAGAGTAGATCCAGGGTATAGAACTGTGTGCACACGGACCCTGGATCCAGAACAGTAAACACAATATATATATATATTTATATATATATATATATATATATATATATATATATATATATATATATATATATATATATATATGCAAGATTCACAATCGAGGAGGAGACACACGGATAGTCAGCAAGCATAGGTCATACACAGGAGATTAAACAGTACAGTAATCGCTAGGCAAAGAATAGTCGGTGATACAAAGCACAAGGTCAAACCGGGAGATCAGTAGAGCAGTGAATCAAGGAACAATATTGCCAGGGACAGGGAACTCAGGGCAGGATGGCTAGAACCAGGAACAAAGAGCTAGCAACTAGTGAGTTTACAGGTGTGGCTTAAAGAGTAACTGTCAGGCTGCAGAAGCTAATTTAAACCTCTATTCTCCTGTGTTAAACAGTTTAGAAGGAAGCTCAAAAGCCATTAGTGAAGATAAACATTTCAGTTACCTTTGATGTGTGCTTATCAGCAAGTCTGTTATAGACCCATAAAGCATACCTCCCAACTTTTTGAGATGAGAAAACGGGACACTTAAGCCACACCCCTGCCACACCCCTGGCCACACCCCCGCCACGCCTCCAGTCACGCATACCATAAAAATTTCATAAGAAAATATGTTGTTTTATAATTCAAACCACACTGGTCCTTTCTATCCTGGTTCATTTTCCTTCATAATAACATTTTAGGGTGCAGGGGCCAGGGGCAGGGTGCCTGGGGTACAGTGCCTAGGGCCATGGGCAGGGTACACTCTTGGTGGGGAGGAGGGTGCTAGTGGGGAGGAGGGTTGTCAGTGGAGGGGGGGGGGGGGCGAGAATGCCTGTGGGTGGGGAGGAGGGTGCCACTTTTAGGTGGGGGAGGATTGCCTGGAGGAGGAAAAAAATGATCGAGGCTCCAGCCGCGGTGAAGAGGGATGCGGGAGCCCGGCTTTATTACTTCCTCCCTCCCTCTCTGAATGCCCCCCTGATGTATGTCTGTGTCCCCCCCCTTGTTAGCAGAGTGAGCGCAGCGGAGCAGCCAGCCGAGTCCTCTTACCTCTGATCCACTCGTACTGGTATAGGACTTCTATCTGCTTCCTGTGACATCATAGTAAACAGGAAGCACATGGAGGTCCAATGCTAGACAGTACGAGTGGATCTGCGGTAAGAGGACTCGGCTGGCTGCTCCGCTGCGCTCACTCTGCTAACAAGGGGGGGACACAGACCCATCAGGGGGGCGTTCAGAGAGAGGGAGGGAGAGAGGAAGTAGTGAAGCCGGCTCCCGCATCCCTCATTACCGCGGCTGGAGCCTCGATCATTTTTTCCTCCTATATTTCTGCCCAGCTGTCGGGATTCAAGAGGGGGGGCCCGGGATAACGGGAGGGCCCCCCCAAATCGTGAGAATCCCGACGAAAACGGGACGGTTGGGGGGTATGATAAAGACGCAAGCCGCAGCTAAACTGCAAAGCATTCTGGGGCCCTCCCCTCGGCTGCTAATGAGACGTTACAGAAGCTTGTAATCCGTCTAGCTGTGTAGCACTGATAAATCTCGGGGCAGAGTACTCTGCAGGAGTCAGCTATTGTTCCTAGCCACATGGCTCATTAATATTCACTGCACACCGTGTTGTTCAAGAACGAGCTTATCTGTGATCAGGAATCAGGCAGGACATGACGACACATTTGACAGAAAAACATGGAGCCTGCCATGAGCTGTCAGGAGCATCTATCTCTGCATATACTATATACAAATTCTGTGAAGTACAAACGTGGACAGTGAAATGCATATGTAATGTAAGTACAGCCAATCTTTAGCTACTGATATATGTGTTTATTTTCTCTGAGACCTTATACCTAACAGCTCCTCTTTAAAGAGACTCTGTAACAATTTTTTCAGCCTTAGTTCTTCTATCCTATAAGTTCCTATGCCTGTTCTAATGTGCTGGGGCTTACTGCAGCCTTTCCTAATTACACTGTCTCTGTAATAAATCAATGTATCTTTCCCCTGTCGTGTCTGTCGGGCTAAGGCTTTGAATGTGTGGAATGTGCAGGGCTGCTTGTCATTGGATAGAAGCGATACACACCCTCTGCAGGCCCCCTGCAGGCTCTGAATGACTCACACAATCTGTATATGTGATCCTATTACAAGCTGGTTAGTTTGTTTGTAAACACTGCCTAAAACTGTTAATTACAAGCCAGGATTGCAGCAGAGAGTGGCAGAAACAGCACAGAGGGGCACAGGAGAAAATAAGGAATAGAATGGTATGCTTTTTAGTGTAAGAATATTAGAGTACAGATTCTCTTTAAAGAGACTCTGTAACAATTTTTTCAGCCTTAGTTCTTCTATCCTATGAGTTCCTATGCCTGTTCTAATGTGCTGGGGCTTACTGCAGCTCTTCCTAATTACACTGTCTCTGTAATAAATCAATGTATCTTTCCTCTGTCCTGTTTGTCGGGCTAAGGCTTTGATTGTGTGGAATGTGCAGGGCTGCTTGTGATTGGTAGAAGCGATACACACCCTCTGCAGGCCCCCTGCATACTCACACACTATGCTTAGCTGAGCCTATTAGAAGCTGGTTAGTTTGTTTGTAAACATTGCCTAAAACTGTTAATTACAAGCCAGGATTGCAGCAGAGAGTGGCAGAAACAGCACAGAGGGGCACAGGAGAAAATAAGGAATAGAATGGTATGCTTTTTAGTGTAAGAATATTAGAGTACAGATTCTCTTTAAATGGCATGCTGAGAGACCATGTGACAGTCCAGGCCTCCTCCCTGTCTGTGGAGAGATCTCTAGAAAGTCCGCCCTCTGCTGGTGGACAGAGGAAAGTTCAGATTGCAAATTCATGGAGGAGGCTGGTGACATCTGCTGGTGAAGCAAAGTTAGTTCAAGCAGGAATTTACCAGTAGATGCAGATTTTAACAATAAGCAACAGTATAGTAACCTTTAAAGGATACAAATGCTGCAATAAATCTGCAGTTTGTCTACTTCCTGCTTTCATGGAAGCAGACATTTTGTTAACATCCTGTGTTTACAAATTATCTCTCTGCCATGGCAATCAGCTGATACAGCGAAGGGATCAAATTACAACTTGTGCTTAGTCACAGAGGAGGGGAAATTAGACATGCTAAACTCTCTAAGCACATACAGGGTGCATTTCTATTAGTTCTCCTTCTGTCCTTTCATATAGTTTATATGGCATTCCTCAAGCCAAATACTTTTTTTTTAAAACTCCCTATAAACTAAACAAGCCTTGCCCACAGCTTCTCCAGAGAGCCTCGGCACTCTGAGCTATAGTAGCCAGGGCTTATAGGAACTCGTTCTGGGCAAGAGGAGGAGAAGGTTACTAGTCTAGAGATTTCAGAGGCAGAGGGGAGGAGGAGAGGAGAGAGAAGTTTTCACAGGCCGAGGGCTGGAGATACAGATCAGCTTGCCTGTGTGTAATGTGACAAACAGAACATGGCCGCTCTCGTATCACAGGAATAAATAATCATGAACTGATGAAGCTGTTTGCAGCTAGATTTGCTGTGTAAACTATCTAAAAATTAGATAAGCTATATTGAGAAGTTACTTGTTATAGTTAGTTTTTCATCTTGGATCTGCTTTAATTCTCCCACAAGTCAATCAGAAATGACTGCAGTGTCTGACAAATCTCCTTGTTGGATAGCTAGCCACACACTGTTGTGATGATTTTGTGTTGAATTCACACTTGCCGGTTGTTCTTGACATGGATGGTTACAGCACATCCAATGTACAATCGGTTGATGTCCATTGTAAAGGACATGTCATAGATAGCATTATGTATAATATTTCTGTGTTCTGCCTGGTGTCTGGAAAAGTCCTGCACTATTGGGCCTTTGCATTCTGTCACTGCCACGGATACAGACACAATGGGCGCAGCATAAGTGGCTGGATAATGTAATGGTTAAGGGCTCCGCCTCTGACACAGGAGACCTGGGTTCGAATCTCGGCTCTGCCTGTTCAGTAAGCAGCACCTATTCAGTAAGGAGTTCTTTGGGCAAGACTCCCTAAGACTGCTACTGCGTACTGAGTGCACTCTAGTGGCTGCCTCATAAGCGCTTTGAGTCCGACAGGAGAAAAGCGCTATACAAAAAAAGGAATTATTATTATGAGATCTGTTGAGAATGAGAAGTCCATTGTGGGAAAAGGACTGATGTGTGAACCTGGCCTAATGTCAGATCACCTGATGTTCCTACTGGTTCTGGGTCAGTGACTGATTGAATGCCGTACCAAGAACTGATGCCAAACTGTCAATGACAAAGAAGAACTTTCTGTAATCCTTGTAGGTTGACAAGCAAGAGAGGTTTGGAGTAGGGAAACAGCAAACACATTCAGCAAAATACATGCATGTGGGATTTCAATAAATAGCAGCAGGCAGTGCAGGGGACTCTACTACTTCCTGCAGTAGATGTAGCACTCCTTCCCCTTACTGTCCCATGGGCAAACAGTCTCCTTGCTCTCTACACACAACCTCAAGTGAGTGAATGTTCAGAGCAGCAGGGTGAGTAGAGAGAATGATTGCTGTGCTGAAGCGGGGGCATTAGCAGGGAGAGGTGGCAGGATGTGTTTAGAGCTTCAGAAGTTGCCTGTCATTAGTAGCCATGTGCACTGGCTGGTCTAATACCAGAGTGCGCTGGACTATTGATTATTTATCCTGATCAGAGTAATTAATAATGCAGCACAGTCTGCTGTTGCAGAAGCTAATGATACTGGTGCTGACAGCCGACTTCTGTAGTGAGCAGAGAAGCAATCTGCAGGCAATTTAGATTAGCTTGGTTGCAGGTTATCTTATCTATTTTCCCAGCTCCCCCTCCCACCCTTCCAAATAGCACTGGTCTGCAGTCCTGGTGAGAAGTCTTCCAGCCATTTCTCCTCTCCCACCAGGCTCGCTGTCTTTTGCCTCTACCTCTTTATCTCCTCCTATGCACCCACCTCTTTTGTATGTCCTCCTTTTCTGACTGTCCTCAGAAAAACTCACAATCTAATTGTACCATAGTCATAGTTTAATGTCCTACCATATTATTATTATGTATTTATATAGCAGTGACATTTTCTGCACTACTGTATAGAATACATAGTTTCATAATGGCAAGCTCCGTCCATATCCTGATGACACCATTCCCCCCAAATTTGCAGCGACACGCTCGGTGCCCCAACCAGTCAACCCTCAAAAAAATTGTGTGGTTTTTTTTAGGGGGGGGGGGGGGGGGGATCTGTAAATAATCAGCACCGGGTGTCAAATTCCCTAGGTACGCCACTGTTCACCCCCTTCCCACCTGCTGGCAGAGGGCACATGCCACCCGCAGACACAGATGCTCACAAATTGCAGCTGGGGCCCATGTCACAGTTCGGGCCCCAGACTGATCTCTAACCCCATACATGTTTCCCTCTTGTGATGCCCTGAAGGCAGCCCTGCCAATACCTATAATGCTGTGGAGGGTGCTGAGCGCAGGGCAGCCAAGCTCCAGGGTGTTGGGGACAGCCAGGATACATGTGGAAATAAGAGGAAGAGCCTGCGAGTGGCCATCAAACAGGAGAGAGCCTATATTGAAATACCCTGTGCCTTTTCATCTGTCATTGTGCATTGCTTTTTCAACACTATCAAAGTATGACTGCGCAGTACAGCCCAGAGGACATCCGATGACATCAGCGTGCCTGCGTGAGGTGCATTTTGGCGTGCAGAAGAGCCCGACCTGGCAGCCGGCCTGGCCAGGTCGGGTGCGCCACCGGAGGAGACCGGGAGCCTCTGGAGCGGCGCCGAGGGCATGTCCTGCCTGCCACGGGCTGGAGGAAGCCCCAGGTAAGTGGATTTACGTTTTTTTTTTTTTTTTTTTTTTTACTGACCGTGAACCTTCCCTTTAACTAAACCATACGAGGTAGGGTGGAGATAGGCTTTACAGATATTTTTAAGTAAAGCAAGCTATATTATCCTAACTTCCAGTGAAGATGGGAAGTATTACAGTTTTATGCAGCAGAAAGGGAGGTATTGCTGTTAATAGCATCTGACTAATACCAGGGGTAGCGGTAGAAGTGAGTTCACAATTGCAAAGTACAGAATGCCGCCGCAAGGCTATTAACAAGCCAACCCCGCCATTGCCACATAACACCAACCAGTGTTCACTCCACTGGCTACCGGTAAAATGGAGAATTCTGTTTAAGATTGGCTTACTGACATTCAAATCCTTGCACAATATGGGCCCTGGATACCTGAAGGACTTGTTGCAACTGCATCTCACCCCCTACAATCTCAGATCAAAAGGATGTAACACCTTGGTCACCCCCAGAGTCCACCTCAAAACCTTTGGAGACAGGGCCTTCTGCCCCTAGACCTTGGAACTTCCTGCCACACGCAATCAGGATAGCACCATCCCTAGAAGCATTTAAGTCTAAACTGAAAACCCACCTCTTCAGTTTGGCATTTATGAACATCTGACCAGGGCCGGGCCGAGGCAGAGGCAAGAGAGGCTCCAGCCAGTGTAGGAGGGGGGCGCACAACTCACTCAGCTATCATTCATCTATTGTGTTTAAGCAGAGAGAAATAAGAAAAGGGGATACATGGCAGTGACTGCAAGCCATATAACTAGAGATTAAAGGGAAGGTTCAGGGAAACCTTTAAAAAAATAAAAATCCATATCCACTTACCTGGGGCTTCCTCCAGCCCGTGGCAGGCAGGAGGTGCCCTCGCCGCCGCTCCAGAGGCTTCCGGTCGTCTTCGGTGGCCGACCCGACCTGGCCAGGCCGGCTGCCAGGTCGGGCTCTTCTGCGCTCCAAGGACGGGCTCTTCTGCGTCCCACGCGGGCACGCTGACGTCATCGGACGTCCTCCGGGCTGTACTGCGCAGGCGCAGTAGTTCTGCGCCTGCGCAGTAAAGCCCGGAGGACGTCCGGCCACCGGAGACGACCGGAAGCCTCTGGAGCGGCGGAGAGGGCACCTCCTGCCTGCCACGGGCTGGAGGAAGCCCCAGGTAAGTGGATATGGATTTTTATTTTTTTAAAGGTTTCCCTGAACCTTCCCTTTAAGGTGTTGGGGGTCCTGGGCCACCTCTTAAATGTTGGGGGTCATGGGGCGCCTCTTAGTCTAATAGCAATCGGTGTGTGACGGCTGGGGTGGGAGAGATGGGGGGCGCACTTTGGTGTCTCAGCCTTGGGGGCTGGAGGACCTCGTCCCGGCTCTGCACCTGACTATCTCCTCTGTAACACAGTCCAGGCTGCAACTGCAACCCTGTATTGATCTGAGACACAATTATGCGCTTTAAATCCTATGGGAGAAAAGCGCTTTACAAACGTCGTATTGTATTGTAAAAGAGAGAGGAAGATGAAGAATGGCAGCCAAGTAGTAGCTGGAAATTGTTGATTATATGTGGACCTGTCTTAGTATTGAATTTCAAAACTGGTTATTTTAACTTATCTGCGGTTTCCCCTCTGTTGCAGAGACCTAGGATGAATGATTACAAGCACTCACACAATGATATAATCAACAGTTTAGTCCTATAAAACATCAAGCATAGGAGATAGAGGTGCCCTCCTCTGCCAACTGTTGTGATCTGCAGGAGTAGCGCTACACCTCATCAATCGGTGGAGCACTGTCAGTCCTTATCACAGTTCAGGAGAACATGAACAAATGAATGTTAAGAGTAGAGACTTTTTAAATGCATGTATCATGTGACCAATGAGGCCCAGTACAATCCTCTACCTATAGATTTATACACCTTGTCCTCCCTGCCTTATAGTTTATGACTCACCAGATCCAAAGACCCTCAGGGTCTATCTTTGCAAGTCGGGTATATGGCCATCCCCAGCCTCTCTGGAGACCTCCTCTGCTGGTGACGTTTGTTTGATGTCCTAAAGTTGCATGTTACCATTTGCACAGTAAACAAGCTGAATGACGGATGGTGCCCGTATCTGCTTCTTGATGACAAGACCTCCTCTGCTGGGCCTCCTCTGCTCTTTAAATCGTCCTCCAGCACTCCTAACAAAAAATAATCGCTTCAGATAGCGTAAAAATACCTTCTTTACCTTTTATTAAAAGTTGCAAAAGTGTGCACAAATAGTTTCAAAGCTCAGTAAGCAGCGCAGGTGAATTAAATGACGCAGCCCTGCCAGACCAGCCTTGTTTCTCTGCGTTAGCAGTGGGAACCACCACTAGCTCTGTCCCCGCTCAGGCTCCCCACAATCTCTGCATTACCATTACAAAACAAACAGAAAGCTTGCTTCAGCAATGCTGCGTCCACCTAGCACAATATGGGCTTGATTCACTAACCGGCGCTAAGCGTTAACGCCGGAGTGAAAAGCCACTTAGTGCCCCAAAAGTAGCATTGCGCGCACTAACAGCAATGCAAAGCTGTATCACGCACAGTAGCGTGCATAGCGCGCCGGTAATAGTGCGTGGTGCAATGATAACGTCACACCCGCTGCCCTGTAAACGTTGCACCCGGTGCAACGAAAACAGCGCATCGGTGCCCAGGAGGCGGCTCACTGATGTGCTATTTCGGGGGCACCCGATGCGCCGTTTTTGCTGCACTGGGTGCGACGTTATCATTGCACCGCGCACTATTACCGGCGCACCGTGCTGCGCTCGCTATGCACGCTGCTGTGCGCGATGTTTGGGCGCAAACCACCTAACTCCGTGGTTTGCGCCCACTAGGTATTAAGGCTCACTAACCGGCTTAGCGCCGGTTAGTGAATCAAGCTCTAGATGTTAGAGACTGTTCTTTCTCAAGCAGCTGAGGAAGTTTGGCATGTCGCAGGAGCTAATGATCAGCTTCTACTCTGCCACCATCGAGTCTGTCCTTTGCTCCTCCATCATCGTCTGGTACTCCGGGGCTAACGCAAGGGACAAGCATAAACTCCAGAGGGTAATCAGTGCTGCTGAGAAGATCATCGGGTCACCCCTGCCACCTCTGGACATCCTTCCTTCATCTAGAATGAGGTCCAGGACAAACCGGATCACTCAAGACACCTCCCACCCGGGCAGTTGCTTCTTCGACCCCCTTCCCTTAGGTCGCTGTTATAGGACCATTCTCACAAAAAACCACCAGGCATAAAAACACCTTCTTTCCCCAAGCGGTTGTCCTACTCAATTCATGCACTCTCCCAACTGACATCCCCTAATCACTCCACGGCCACCCCCCTGCAGAAATGCGCAGAAAAAAAAAAGTCTCCAGTTGGCCACGCTGCACCACATGCCACCATACAATGTCTGTTTTGCATGATATAGTCCTGACCATCTGGTCTACAAGCTGCTGCTGTCTGTCAAATTGACGTCATGGTGCCTCGGGAGCTAAGATCTGTACCATGTTGAAGTTGCTATTTTTTGCACTACCTGCTCTATGCCAACTGCTGTACTGTCTGTCAAATTGCTGTTGTGTCTATGTAGCTATTATCTGTACCATGTTGATGTTGTATGCCAATTGCCGTGTGTCCACAAAAAATTCCGGGTGCGGTGCCCGCCATACTTGGCGAACAAAGTTGATTCTGATTCTGAAATGTCAAAGGCCAGGCTCCACTCATTGTTCACATGATACATGCATTTGAAAAGTCTCTAACTAGCATTGAGCGCTAGTCTTAACATTCATTTGTAGCTCCATGAGACCAGTGACTGGAAAGCCTACTTCAGATGTAGTCCCATCCACACATGCTTCTCAATCACGCTCTCATTGCTTGGAACATTCTGCAGATGCATGGTTCTCAAAAGAATGACCTGCGCATGTGCAGAATGCTTCCGGCGATAGGAGAGAAGGGTGTGCGAACGGGACTGCACATGTGCAGTAGGAGGAACTAGAGTTCCAGCTCAAGATCTTACGGAGCGGCAAGTGGCGCAATGGAGGGGACTCCCAATCCCGCCCTCCAAGCAGGCACCCATACCTCCAGCGCAGTATCTCCCGCTCTGACTGGCGGTCTATTACCGTCCTCTCGCTGGCCTCCTGATCCTGTTCTCCAAGCAGGTACCCATAACATGAGTGCAACACCAATCCAGTAACCTGCTTTGTATATAAAAAATAGGAATAAAGGAAAGGTGGGGGGAACACAGAATAATACAACAAAACACACTTAGGACTTGTTCGCACCTAGGGCATTTTGCGTTTTTTTTTTTTGAGCGCCGGCAATTTTGAAAATCGCCTTAAAAGCACTTGTGCAATGTTTCCTTATGGGGCAGTTCATATGAGCACGTTCTGTCCGCTTTCCGGTCAGCAAAGCGCTGCATGTACCATTTTTGGGGTGATTTTGCTACAATGGAAGGTATAGGAAAAGCGCAAAATGCTCACAAATCGCTTTAGACGTCGATTACATTTGCGCTTTTATGAATAAATACATTGTATTTATTCATTTCCGGGTGAAAGAGTTTACTTACTAAAGTCAGAAAGTGAAAAAACGGAATCGCTCTGCCAAAGCGTTTACAAAAGCGCTTTGCACAAAAGCGTAGCGCGCAGTGGAGCGCCGAGAGGGGGGAAAAAGTGCAAAAAATTGAAAATCGCTGGCGTCAGTGATTTCGATTTTAGATGTGAACAAAGCCTTACGCTTATGGGCTCTGTGTTTTCTTGTATGGTCTACGAAGAGCTATGTCATGCTCCATATTTTAGGAGTAGAAGATACATTTAAAGCGGATCCGATATGAAAAACTAACAATAATAAGTAACTTGTCTATATATCTTATCTAAAGTTTAGATAGTTTACAAAGCAAATCTAGCTGCAAACAGCTTTAATAGAATATGATTATTTCTTCCTGTGATACAATAGAAACATCAAACACGATCGGCACCACTCCAGATAAAGTAATTCAAGCTCTTTTATTGTATCAAAAGTACATGGCTTCAGCAATGACAGACGCTGTTTCGGGCATACACCCTTTCTCAAACTGCAATAGCCTCATAAACACCCAGTGATATGAGGCTATTGCAGTTTGAGAAAGGGTGTATGCCCGAAACAGCGTCTGTCATTGCTGAAGCCATGTACTTTTGATACAATAAAAGAGCTTGAATTACTTTATCTGGAGTGGTGCCGATCCTGTTTGATGTTTCTACTACTGGAGGTCTCTGTGGGCACTGAGACCTTGATCATGGCACACTGGAACTAATCTTTTGTGGTGCTAATCCTAAACAGCGTGCTTCCTGTGATAAAATGACAGCAGCCATGTTGTTTGTAAACATTACACAGAGGCAGGCTTATCTGCATCTTGAACAAAAAAACCTAATCCCCCCTCCTCCTCCCTCCTCACCTCTGCCTCTGAAATCTCTGGCTAGTAATACCTCCCCTTCCTCCTGCCCAGACTGAGATCCCATGAGCCCTTGCTACTGTCTGAAAGTGCCTTGGCTCTCTGAAAACCTGTGGGCATGGCTTGTTTAGTTTATAGGGAATTAGAGTATTTAAACAAAAACAAAAAAGTATTTGGCTTGAGGAATGCCCTATAATCAATAGGAAAGAAACACAAGTTCATCTCGGATCCACTTTAACATTCCAAGTGGACATTAATCTATGCATAATATGCTCCCAAGTCTTTTGTATGAACACAGAACAATGCAAGGAACAATGCTTCAGATCAGAAATGCATGAAGATGCAATCAAACCGAAGCAGGGGTCTAATTGTCTTTCTAATAACATAAATAGAAACTCCTGCAGTTTAACTGCTTCATATAGCAGATGTGTCAGACTTACTGCCAGTGACAGCAGCATAGGAGAAAAGTAATTTACAGGTCACTTTACTCTGGGACAACTTATAGGTATGTATTTGACTTTTTTTTTCATAGTTATGAATATCTAACACACACACATCCATGGCACATTTTTGTTTTCAATACATTTTTTATTGAGTTTTAGTATGTCAAAAATAACAAGAATGAAAAGGGGTGGGGGAGGTAGAAACCCAGAACAATGCAAGGAACAGTGCTTCAGATCAGAAGTACATGAAGATGCAATCAAAACCATGCAAGGTCATTGTTTTTCCAATAACGTCAACAGGAAATCCTGCAGCTTCAGTGCCTCATATAGCAGATTGTCGGACTTTCACTGCCAGGGGCAGCAGCATAGGAGAAAAGTAATTTACTTCACTCTAAAACACATGTACAACTTATATGTATTTATTTGAATTTTTTATGATAGTGGTTTAAAATGAACATTTATAAACGTCCTTTTTTTGCACCTTTAGTAGGCGTGCATGAAAAAAGGGCACCGTGAAAAAAGGGCTCGGCTGGAAAACTAAATGGCGCCGGTGGATCACGAAATCTGATAACGATAAACATCATTGTCAAACTTGGTTAACGATAAATACCGTTGTTAAAATAGACGGGAAATAATAATGAAAAGATATTAATGTTAAAAATCATTACGTAATTCAACAATACAGCTTAACCCAACCCTACCCTCACACAGCACCCTCCCCTGGTGGTGCCTAAAACTAACCACTCCCCTAGTGGCGCCTAACCCTAACCACCCCCCGGTGGTGCCTAACCGTAACCCCCCCTGGTTGTGCCTAACACTAACACCCCCGGTGTTGCCTAAAACTAACCACAGCCCGAGTGGTGCCTAACCCTAACCCCTCTCCCTGGTGGTGTCTAACCTTAACCACTCCCTCAGCAGAGACACCCTTTTACACATAGAATTGATAATATCTTTGATAACGTAATATCTGTATATACAAACAAAATAATATGCCAAAAATTATAACGTTGCAAGCTTCTAAAATGATAACATACTTCAAAAACTTTAATGTTCTAATGTTGTTAACGATATTGATCGCGGCGCCCTTTTTATTCTTTTTTCGCCGTATTAACAATGATTGCATTAGAGTCTATGGCAGCGCCCTTTTCGTCCACCCTCAGCCGGCATCCCTTTTTTCCTGCTACCTTTAGTAGGGCATTTATAAAAGTCCAACTATTCCGCTAAAGTGCAGGGGAGCGCTGGTGCACATGGGCACATATGAACCCTCCAGTCTATGGCAAGAAGTAGTTAAGTGACAATTGGGAGAATGGCATCCATGTAAAAATAGCAATAGCTTGAAATTATGGTACACAGTGCAGCCGATATAACCCACAATATCCCATCCACCTACTACCGGTGTAATTACACAATGGCAGAGAGCGCCTTTGCCACCTCCTCTCCAGTCAGATTCATCTAGCGCCGTCTGTGGGGATAAAAGGGGCCTGATACATTAAAGTATGGTAAAGTTAGCGTACACAGGGAGCACACAGTAATGTCACTAACTGGGTTTATGTTTTTATGGTAACACACAGAGTAATGTGCGTTACCATAACAACGCACGTGCCGCTAATGGGTTAACAGCTGGTGCTCCCCACATGCTAGTAACAGTAAATTTGCTGTGTGGTCCCTGCGCATGGCAACTTTACCGTAGTTTAGTGCATCAGACCCAAAGTGCCAAAACTTTGGAAATGCACGAGACATGGAATTTATTAGGTAAAATAATGTAATGTTTGCAATTAGCTTTTCTTTGCAATTCCTGATTTTTTATGTTTTTGTAGAAGATCTGGAAGTCACAATAGGAACATCACCGATACCCACCCTGAGAGGAGAGAATGTCACCATCCCCTGTAATATAACTAACATAGATGACAAGAAACCAATAAGAATAGAATGGAAGAAGACTTTAGAGAATGGCACTGAGAAGGTTGTGCATGATTATGAAGGTGGACGTATGACGGCACATAGAGAAGGAAGTTACATGGATGTGGAGGAGATCCTGAAGGGTAATGCTGAGCTGTACCTCCCAAACATCCAGATATCAGATGATGGAGAATACACCTGTAATGTGACCAACACACCCCGGTATACATCAAGTAAAACTGATCTACAGGTGTCCGGTGAGTTTCACTATAACACTTTTTTTTCTTTTTCAAATGTAAAAATATCCAAAGACAAAATTGTAAGTAAATGAATAATTATTCAGATCAGCATCCTTTGCAGCAAATGTGAAAAAAAACTAAATGCCTCTTATAGTGAGATTATCCTCACAAAAGTAAAATTTCAATACCCACTCTTAGTTACATAAAAGAACATTAGAAGAGACAGCGCTCCTTGGTGCATTAACTTTTTAATCTTTAAAAACACGCAACATAAATACACTTACAGTGTGTTGATGAAAAGTGCGCTTGTCAGGCCTGCGGGCGGTCCTCTCTCTGCTCCTGTGCCTGGCCGGGACAGCAGGAGCGGTGGTATCGGCGGGAGTGACACGCAGTGAGCAAAGCCTGGTGCGCTGGAGCCGTATGACGTCACGACGCGTTTCGGCGTAACCACGCCTTCGTCAGGTGACGCTACGGTCCATACGGCTCTTATTTATACTTCCCAAAGTGGGAGTGGTTGGGAGTATTGAGTTGATGGACCCCGCCTATAAGGCGTGTCCTATTATTAAGCAGGTGTGTTTTTTTGAAACAATGAAACTTTATTAGTTTAAGGACAATTATAAGGGGCAATAAGACGCCTTTATTAAATTAAAATGAGAATTAAAAAAAAAAATTGTTATATTTATACGGGCGGTGACATTGCACTCTGTCCATTATGCTGTAGATATAAGTGGGCTTAAGGTGTGTACTCAATTTGTATGTGGGATAAGTGATACGAGTGTGTTACACGGGCATCTCTTATATCCCAAGGGGATATGTCTCTAACCATAGAATGCGAGGTCTGGGTGTGATGCCGCCTCAATGGGCAATACAGTGGCTCCCCGGTGCCCTAAATCAAATTAATTAGTGCGACGGAAGAGGGGCATATCTGCTAGGTGTACAGCAAAAGTGCGGCTGCAGATGCGACAGTAAAGTCGCATCGGTGTCCAGCGCTGGGGGTGGGGTGGGGTGGGGGGTGAGGCTAACGGATGCATAAATGCAAAGCTTGCGTAATCGTTATGCGACTGGGTTGCCGTGGTTAAGGGCTAAGGGGTGAAGATTTATTTTACTAAAGCATCAGGTGTTCCAGTGATGCTGTCGCAGGGTGGGGTAACAAGTATTCCCTGTGTGTAAAATTGTTTATTTTCACTACAACTGGGGAAGGCAGAGTCTTGGGATTTTGTAAAAGAAAACCTGTCTGTCATTTGCAGCTGGTCATGTTACCACTGCACTTTTCATTGAAATATAGGTATTTATGCTTAAATTGCATAACTAGAGACAGTAAGTTAATAACATGGAAGGATGAGCAAGGTTGTCTTTCTTCTCTGCTCTTTGTCTTGGAATTACACATTTAGGTTAACACCAGGTAAATAATGACACATGTAGACTGTTTACACATAAATCAGTGTGGAGATTACATGTGGAGGGCAGCAAGAAGCAGTAAAGCAGGCCATACACTGGCTCGATTCCCGGCCGTTTCGACAGCAGATTCGATCCTGGGATCGAATCTGCTGCCAATCGTTCGCGGTAAACGCAGCCGCCGATCCGATTTCCTCCCGAAATCGGATCGGTCTGTCGATCGCGCCGTGCGGGAAATTACCCTCGGTCGCCCGCGGGTAAAGTGCGCGTCGCTAGCGGCGGCCGATCCGATCAAGTATACATTACCTGAGGCTGGCTCCCGGGCGTCTTCTCCACGCTGCACGGCTCTGTTCCGGCTCCATCCATCCCGGCGCTTCCTGTGTCACTGCAGTGACCAGGAAGTTGAAATAGAGGGCGCTCTATTTGAACTTCCTGGTCACGGAGTAACACAGGAAGCGCCGGGATGGAGCCGGAACAGAGCAGTGCAGCGCGGAGAAGATGCCCGGGAGCCAGCATCAGGTAATGTATACGGGGGGGGGGGACAGGCGGCAGGAGCAGCTCAGCAGATGGTGAATCGGTTTCAGGCTGAAATCGATTCACAATCTGTTTGCAGTAAAGGCAGCCATACGATCCCTCTCTGATCAGATTCGATCAGATAGGGATCTGTCAGCTGGTCGATCTAATGGCACATCGACCAGTGTATGGCCACCTTAAAGGTCAGACAGATCTCTCTCTGACTGAATCTGTTCGGAAAGAGACCTGTCAGCTGCCCATACACTGCAGGCCAATTCCCAATCAATTTCAGCATGACATTTTGTGGGAATTGGCCTGGGGACGTTGCCTCGCCGCCCTGGCACTGTCACCCCAGTGTAAAATATCCCCTCCTGGTGCCCGTGCATGAATACTTTACCTGTCAGTACCTTTGTCCTCTTCCTCACAACCATGTACCCCATTTGGTGCCAGGCTTATTGTGGATGCGGGTGGGACGTCGCACATGCACCCACATTATGCCGGCAACCACGTGGTACGGGTGTATGTGAGGAAGATTGTGGAAACTGAGCAAGTGGCAGACACTGACAGGTAAAATATTCATACACGGATGGGCACATTTTACACTGGGGGGACAACGTTTGTCCCGATATCGCATGCCATTGCCACGGCACACCTGATTGAGCATGTCGGCCGTACATCTTGCAGCATGTCCATCCGATTGATACATACGACCAATTTCGACCTGAAATTGGTAGCATCGTTGATCGAGCATGTTCTAGGCAGCACAGATTTTCATCCGATTCAATTACCATCATCGAATCAGATGGTCGATCGGCTGCCGACTCGCCTGATGTATAGCCACTTTAAGGGTACTTGAAAGTTTCAAAACATTTATACATATACTAGCTGATTGCTGGGCGTTGCCGGGTATGTATTTGGCTGGTGCTGGCTCCGCCCACTTTTTCTAACCCTAATACAATTACTGAAATGAAACAAATCTGATTGGCTGTGGCTCCACCCCTTTTCTGAATTTGAACCCCAGTCACTCAGTGACCAACTGTACCAGGTTTGAGGCTTGTGCCATTAACCACTTGAGGACCGCAGTGTTAACCCCCCCCTAGTGACCAGGCCATTTTTAGTTAAATAGGCCACTACAACTTTAAGGCCAAGCTGCAGGGCTGTACAACTCAGCACACAAGTGATTCCTCCCCCCTTTTCTCCCCACTAACAGAGCTATCTGTTGGTGGGGTCTTATCCCCCCTCCAGTGTTTGTTTTTAACTTTATTACCCTCCCTCCCTCGCCCCGCCAGCCAATCAGCGCGATCGGCCTATCACAGCGGATCGATTCCCTGTGTCCCAGGGGGACAGCTGTGTCACACGCAAATTAACGCAAATCGCCCAAGTGAGACCCATAGGGTATTATTGCACTAGCGCTTTAAAAAGCTCTAGCGCTTGAGCGTATTGCTGAAATCACTGGCAAAATGCTCAGCTGTGCCTAAACAAGCTCTTTTGTATCATTACATAAGTAGAGATACAGGTCACAAGCAGCACCTGTTCAGGGTACCACCCCTTTCTTAACCTCTTGAGGACCGCAGTGCTAAACCCCCCTAAAGACCAGGCCATTTTTCTGCATTTGGGCCACTGCAGCTTTAAAGGCTCGCTGCAGGGCCGCACAACACAGCACACAAGTATTCCCCCCTCCTTTCTCCCCACCAACAGGGCTCTCTGTTGGTGGGCTCTGATCGCTCCTCAGCTGTTTGTTTTTTTGTAACAATTTATTGTATTCATTTTGTATTATTTTTCCCTATTTTTGAAATAATTTTTCTAATCCCCCCGCCAGCCAATCAACGTGATTAGCTGTCATAGGCTTCAGCCTATGACAGGCGATCACTGCAGAATCACCGATGGGGGACAGCCATGTCACAAGGCTGTAGATCGCAGCACTGTACAAGCTAATTAGATTATTTCACAGTCTAACAGTCTCCGTGTGGCCTTTGCCCAAGCGGAGATGCATCAGCGCGCGTGATCTCCTGCAAGATAAGCACCAAGGACTTTACGCCGATCGGCGTTAGACGGTCCTGGGGCTGCCAACGCGGCCACGCCCATCGCGTGATGCGGTCGGCAATAGGTTAAGGCAATAGGATCTTGTTTGCACTTTGGTGGTGCCGACTCGTTGAACTGTTCATAAATAGTTTTTGGAAATGTAAAACGTATTGTTTTGTGGAGAAATCTTTCAGTTAAATTTTCATAAACGTTTCTCATTTTGGTGTTCTGCAGTTCTGCCTCATGTTATGACGACACTTAGACATGTTTCCACCAAACAACAGAAGGAGACATCACTGACATGTGAAGTGACTAATTTCTATCCAAAAACTATGACCGTTCGCTGGGTGCGATACATTAAAGATTCCTCTGGATATGTCATTCTGAAAGGGCCACGCACTACTTCTCCCATTGCCAACAGTGACGGAACCTTTAATACGACCAGTCACCTGACACTTCGTTCTGAGGAAGCAGATGATGAAGGTTCATATGGCTGTGTTGTCAAACTTCGAGATTTTGAGTTGGTGAACAATATCGCCGTACCAGGTAAATCAGCTTGTATAACTTTGCACTAACTGGGCCATATGTGATTCACTTTATCACCTGAGTTTTCTCCTAGGTGATATTTTGACAACTTGTAAATAAAATGCCTTTTAAACCACCAGCAAGCAAACTGATGCTCGAAATGGTTTCGATAGTAATTTTTCACCTACTTTGGTCCTTTTTCTATTGCAAAGTGCTAGAAAGTTATTTTAAATCGAAGATGCAAAATGTTGTCCTAGGAGAAAACTCAGGATAAAAAGTGAATTGCATATGGGCCTCAGTATGTTGTAACAAAATACAGATTTTTCTCCATTCTGGCTAGGGCTAGCACCGGTCACATTCCCACAGCTGCACACTTGGTTTCAGCCTTGTATCACAGCAAGTGAGCTATAGCATGGCTTTTCAACCTGTGGTACGCGTACCACCAGTGGTACTTTACTGTTGACCAGGTGGTACAGGTTTGCCTGCCACTTGTTCTATCTTGCCTCCACAAAGTTCACTTTCTGATCTGAGGCCTGACTCTGAACTATTCTGCAGGACAGCACAGCGGGGACCTGGGGGTGGGGGGGGAGGCCCTGAATGCTAAAGAGGCTTCCCCCTTCTTTTGAGGGGATCCAGCGATAGGATCCCCTGGAGATCTCCTTGTCAGTATGCCTACTGCACAGGCGCATGGGTGGTACTTGGACATTTTCAGGTGATAAAAGTGGTACAATTAGTGAAAAGATTGAAAACCCCTGAGCTATAGTGTTTTTGCTTTTTTTTTTTTACTTTTTGAGCAAGTGACGGGGGAAATGCACCTGCAGTTGAGTAAAGAAGAACATTTTGTACCATTGGCTCATAAGATTACAGTTCATTAGTGCTCAATGACTATTTATTCCCTGAGAACACCCCAGTTTGACAACGTGCGTGTGTACAGTTGTATTGAGGCATACTTTTCATGAACAGTATCCTTCACTGTATGCATCACAACCCCCCAGTATGAACCTTATGTTGAAATTCAAGTTATTTACATTATTTTGGTTAACTATTTTATAAAATATACAATACATTTTTGATGACATTTTATGCATTTTTTCCTTAACCCATTAGCAGCTACATATAGCAAAGCAAAGCTATATGTGGCTGCACGGACGATTTTTTTATTTATTTTGCCGCTGGGGAAGTCTGGCAGGACGTGCAGAGCAGCACAGGGAACGATCATATTTAACGGTCAGGACGGCTGGATTGGCATCTCTTCTCCTCCAATGCGGATAGCCTCTTTGGAGTTCCAATCACATGATATGACGTGTGATCCTAACCCAGGGGATGGTATTGGCAGTACAGCGCCACTTGGTGGTGGAAGAGAGGTGATGGAAGAGTCTCTGCCACCACTGGGCGGCGCTGCATCTCTGACCCCATCCCCTGTGTTACGATCACATATCATGTGAGTAGAACTCCGAAGAGGATGCTGAGAATGCAGCCCCACTGGATGAGGAAGAGGAGATGCTAACCCAGCCACTCAGCTAATCCAGCTGCCAAGCAGGTAAATATCATGAAGCTCCCTGCGCCAGTCTGCATAGCTGCATTAGGCAGCTAAATGGCATATGCATTTTGAAGACGCCCTGGCACGCATTATCTGTCTCGAGATAATGCATGCAGGGCTGCCAAAAGGTTAAAGTAAACCTGAGGTGAAAGACAGTTTTTCATATATACTTACCTCTGTGTTCTAGAGACTCTTCACACCCCTCCAGGCTACTTCTTACGTTCAGCCACCCCTCTGTCTTACTGCTGACTGCCCCATTTCGTGAGTCCCTCATGTACTTGCTCTCGCACAGATGTGTGTGGCTACTGTCACCAGATGCATCCTGGGCATGCGTAGTTCAGATTCTTCTCAAACTGAGCATGCTCAGGATGCTCTAGGCCATGGCTGTTGTGCACAGCCATGCTGGGGCATGACACACAGTGCCACACAGAGTGCACTGCGCATGCGTCAGGCTACGACTGGTCCTAGGCATGGGCAGGACCAGAAACATGGATGGGAGATTGGATGGATTAAGCAGCTTGGAGGAGCATGAAGAGTGTTTAGATCACCAAGGTAAGTATATATTAAAAACAAATCACCTCTGGTACACTTTAGAAGCAATAAAATTCTAACTTCAATATAATTAACTGCTCTGCAACCACCTAACGCCGAATGGCGGTTGCAGAGTGGTTCCTCCTGGACCACCTAATGCTGATTGGTGTCAAGAGCGGTGAGATGAGCGGGGAACAAGAGATTGGCAGGGAACAGCCTGCCACCCGTGATTGGAGCTGGCAGGCTGATGCCTATGAGAGGTGATCATAATGGTGGATCTCGGGGGGAGGGAGGGAAGGTGGGAGGATTAAAATAAAAAAAAGAGATTTCTTATGATAGACCTAAAAACCTGACTGAGATATGTAAAATCCCACAAAGGCATCACAAAACTGTAAAAAGCAGTCTGGTCCTTACAGAGCCTATTCAGTCTAAATTTCACATTGTATGGATCCTCTTCTTATATAAAGTTATTGTTACTTGTCAGATCTTTTTCTTATAAATCACTCTCAGAGCCCCATGTCAGCTGGCTCCTCCCCCCAAGGGGCGGGGCTACACCCTGGAAGCTGGCAGACACGTAGCTCCAGGAGTGATTCAGAAGAAAAATACTAGGCAAGTAATCATAACTTTCTAGGAGAATTGGATCCATAGACTGTGAAATTTAGGCTGAGTTGGCTCTTTAAGGGAGTTTTGTATGTCGGTACTGATATAAGACATGGAAATGAGAGAAGAGAATTTTTGACCCTCTAGTGGGGCCCCTGAGCCCGCCTGGACCTCCCTCCTTTCTCTGCATTAGCTCTGCACTGGTGCAGATCATATGGGACCTGTGACATAAGGGTCCATGGCTATATTTTATCTAATGGAATAATCAAAAACAAAATCTCTCTGATTACACCACAGGCTATGTCTATGCGTGGCAAAAATCATCTAGTGCCCCTAAAGGCAGGAAAATTCCAAAGTTTGGACGCCCCAAAAGAAGGGACCACAGACCTGCTACCTCTGAGCCACTATCCTCCTCCAGTGATTTTTTACCATCCTCCCGGGAAATCTCTCCGAACGGCCGAGGGGGAGGCGAAGGAGGGGCGGCAGAAGGTACCAGCAAAGCAGGCGCCAAGGGCTAGATGACTCTCAGACAGAAAAGAGATCAGAAGACCTATCGTTTGTGGTAAATATCTCCAGCCATTCACTTACTGCGATTGAGGAACAAGTACTCAACTATGGACTATCATTCTGTCCAACTCACAAACCAGATTATTTCGTTTTGGATCAGGAACTTTTTTGTTTTTTTCGTAATATCAAACTCAAACATTTTTTGGTGCTAAACAGGATTTTTCGGTGGACACTAGAGAAGATAAGGACATTCTGTCATTAAAGAGAATCTGTACTCTAATATTCTTACAATAAAAAGCATACCATTCTATTCATTATTTTCTCCTGTGCCCCTCTGTGCTGTTTCTGCTAGTGTTGGGCGAACAGTGTTCGCCACTGTTCGGGTTCTGCAGAACATCACCCTGTTCGGGTGATGTTCGAGTTCGGCCGAACACCTGACGGCGCTCGGCCAAACCGTTCGGCCACATGGCCGAACTAAGAGCGCATGGCCGAACGTTCCCCGAACGTTCGGCTAGCGCTGTGATTGGCCGAACGGGTCACGTGGTTCGGGCCCGAACGCGCTCTGATTGGCCGAACGGTCACGTGGTTCGGGTAAATAAATACCCGAACCACGTCATATCTCCGCCATTTGTCTGTGGGTTTAGCTTTGGGTAGGCAGGCAGGGTAGTTCGCTCTCCAGCCACGCTAGCCAGGGTCCCCCCCAGTCATTGTGTGTCGCTGCTGGGAACAGTAGTACACCGCTCGCTCAGCCACACTATATATAGCATTGTTTACTGCCACTGTGTACCTCGCTCAGCCACGCTATATATATAGCATTGTGTTTTCTGACACTCTGTGTACACGGCTTAGCCTGACTAATATAGCATTGTGTGTACTGCCACTGTGCACCTCGCTCAGCCACGCTATATATAGCATTGTGTGTACTGCCACTGTGCACCTCGCTCAGCCACGCTATATATAGCATTGTGTGTACTGCCACTGTGCACCTCGCTCAGCCACGCTATATATATAGCATTGTGTTTTCTGACACTCTGTGTACACGGCTTAGCCTGACTAATATAGCATTGTGTGTACTGCCACTGTGCACCTCGCTCAGCCACGCTATATATAGCATTGTGTGTACTGCCACTGTGCACCTCGCTCAGCCACGCTATATATAGCATTGTGTGTACTGCCACTGTGCACCTCGCTCAGCCACGCTATATATAGCATTGTGTGTACTGCCACTGTGCACCTCGCTCAGCCACGCTATATATATAGCATTGTGTTTTCTGACACTCTGTGTACACGGCTTAGCCTGACTAATATAGCATTGTGTGTACTGCCACTGTGCACCTCGCTCAGCCACGCTATATATAGCATTGTGTGTACTGCCACTGTGCACCTCGCTCAGCCACGCTATATATAGCATTGTGTGTACTGCCACTGTGCACCTCGCTCAGCCACGCTATATATAGCATTGTGTGTACTGCCACTGTGCACCTCGCTCAGCCACGCTATATATATAGCATTGTGTTTTCTGACACTCTGCGTACACGGCTTAGCCTGACTAATATAGCATTGTGTGTACTGCCACTGTGCACCTCGCTCAGCCACGCTATATATAGCATTGTGTCTACTGCCACTGTGCACCTCGCTCAGCCACGCTATATATAGCATTGTGTGTACTGCCACTGTGCACCTCGCTCGGCAACGCTATATATAGCATTGTGTGTACTGCAACTGTGCACCTCGCTCAGCCACGCTATATATAGCATTGTGTGTACTGCCACTGTGCACCTCGCTCAGCCACGCTATATATAGCATTGTGTGTACTGCCACTGTGCACCTCGCTCAGCCACGCTATATATATAGCATTGTGTTTTCTGACACTCTGTGTACACGGCTTAGCCTGACTAATATAGCATTGTGTGTACTGCCACTGTGCACCTCGCTCAGCCACGCTATATATAGCATTGTGTGTACTGCCACTGTGCACCTCGCTCAGCCACGCTATATATAGCATTGTGTGTACTGCCACTGTGCACCTCGCTCAGCCACGCTATATATAGCATTGTGTGTACTGCCACTGTGCACCTCGCTCAGCCACGCTATATATATAGCATTGTGTTTTCTGACACTCTGTGTACACGGCTTAGCCTGACTAATATAGCATTGTGTGTACTGCCACTGTGCACCTCGCTCAGCCACGCTATATATAGCATTGTGTTTTCTGACACTCTGTGTACACGGCTTAGCCTGACTATATAGCATTGTGTGTACTGCCACTGTGCACCTCGCTCAGCCACGCTATATATAGCATTGTGTTTTCTGACACTCTGTGTACACGGCTTAGCCTGACTATATAGCATTGTGTGTACTGCCACTGTGCACCTCGCTCAGCCACGCTATATATAGCATTGTGCTTTCTGACACTCTGTGTACACGGCTTAGCCTGACTAATATAGCATTGTGTGTACTGCCACTGTGCACCTCGCTCAGCCACGCTATATATAGCATTGTGTTTTCTGACACTCTGTGTACACGGCTTAGCCAGACTATATAGCATTGTGTGTACTGCCACTCTGTGTACACCGCTCAGCCAGACTATATAGCATTGTGTTTACTTCCACTCTGTGTCTGCTGGGCCTGGGAACAGTAGTACACCGCTCACCCGCCACTGTATAGCATTGTGCTCTATGTCGCTGCTGGGAATAGTGGTACTGTATAGCATTTCTGTACTGCCACTGTACTGCTGCCAGTCAGCGTGTACTGTAAGGATAAGTGAAATGAGGAAGAAATCCGGTGAAAGAGGAAGGGGCAAGGGAAGAGGTGTTTCCCCTGACGGTTCACGTACAGGCCACAGGGGAGCACCCAAGAAAACCCACTCAATACCGCCCATGTTGTCCAGGACAACAACCCTCACAAATCCAAAAGAACAGGACCAGATAATTACTTGGATGACCTCTCAAGCGTCCAGCAGTGGGTTAAGCAGCACCAGCACATCACGCACGAGGTTTGAGTCCTCAGCCAGTTACAAGGAGCCAGTGGGCACAAAGCTGACACAACCGGCAGCGACACCACGCACACAACTGCCAGATAACCAGTCCTATGAATTACCTCAGGACACAATGGGGTATTCGCAGGAGCTATTCCCAGCCCAACAAACTTCCACCTATGAAAGGTCAATGGAGGAACAGCCAGAAATGTTGTGCCCGGATTCACAACCATTAACTGTGGGAAATGCACCGCGCACTGAAATACAAGGCGAGTCCGAGGAGGACTCGGAAACCCAAATCCCAGAGCAAGTTGGGCAGGAGGGGTTGCAATTGCAGGAGGTCGGCCGACAAGATCTGGAAGACGACGTTGGAGTGAGCTGCGCAGAGGTTGTTCTGGGGAGCTCTACTCCACGGCGGCGGCCCCCCACAATGACATATGACGAGTTTGAGGAGATGGAAGAGGAGGGTATGGACAATGTGGACAGAGACCCAGATTTTATTTGTGAACGAGAACATCGCCGTCGTAGCAGCAGCACAGATGAGTCTGTTGAAGAACCCACTGCTGCACGAGTTCGCCTTGTGCCACAAGGTAGGCGGCGCGCAATTTCAGGCACCACAAGCGTGGAAGTTAGAGTGAGAGGCAAAAGAGGAGGAAACAGAAATCGCCAGCAAGGAGGCAGGTGCTCCAAAGTCTGGGCTTTCTTTGAAGACTGCACTGAGGATGTTACCATGGCGATTTGCAAGGTGTGCAAGACTCGCCTGAGCAGGGGGAAAAGTATTAACAACCTCTCCACCACCAGCATGAGCCACCACATGCTATCCAAACATCCCACTCTGTGGGCAAACGCGGCAGGACAGGGTACCAGCAACACTGCCTCCCTTGGGTTCACCAGACTCACCACCAGACCCGCCTCAGCAGCAGCAGTAGCCCAGCCATTGCGTGGTTCACAACATTCACAAACATCAGACGACGCTGACACTGTCACTTTCCGGAGTAGTGCTCTTGAGGTCTCCCAGTGTTCATCAAACACAACAACCAACAGCCCTTCCGTGTGCAGCGCTACGGTTCAGTTGTCTGTGTCGGAGATGTTTGAGCGCAAGAGGAAATTGCCAGCAAATGACCCCCGGGCCGTGGCAGTAACAGCCAGCATAGCCAAGCTTCTGGCCTGCGAAATGCTGCCATATCGAGTGGTGGAGACAAACAGCTTCAAGGGCATGATGTCAGTGGCCATCCCACGTTACGTGGTTCCCAGCCGCTACCACTTTGCGCGCTCTGCAGTGCCTGAGTTGCATGAGCACGTGGTCAGCAAAATAACCCGAAGCTTGAAGAATGCCGTTGCCTGCAAGGTTCACCTCACCACTGACACTTGGACGAGTGCGTTCGGCCAGGGTCGATACATCTCCCTTACCGCGCACTGGGTGAACCTTGTGGAGCCTGGCAGCGATTCCTCACCTGCTACGGCGCGGGTGTTGCCCACGCCGCAAACAGCTGCACCGCCGTCCCTCCCACTGGATAACAACAGCAGCACCTACCTCTCTGACTCCTTCTCCTCCAACGCATCTCAAAGCTGTACCTCATCCGGAAACGCTAACCCAGCAGCAGTAGGATCGTGGAAGCAGTGCAGCACAGCTGTTGGCATGCGTCAGCAAGCGTTGCTGAAGCTGATCTGCCTTGGGGATAAGCAGCACACAGGGGAGGAAATTTGGAAGGGAATAAAGGAACAGACGGATTTGTGGCTGGCACCGCTGGACTTGAAACCGGGCATGGTTGTGTGTGATAATGGGAGTAATCTCATTCGCGCTTTAAGGTTGGCTAAGCTGACACACATCCCTTGCCTGGCGCACGTGATGAACCTAGTAGTTCAGCGGTTCCTGAGGACATACCCAGGCGTGGCCGATCTTCTGTTGAAGGTGCGTCGAGTGGCCAAACATTGTAGAAATTCCAGTACTGCTTCGGGGGCACTCGCCAAGATGCAGGAGCGCTTCAATCTCCCCCACCATCGCTTGCTGTGTGATGTCCCTACGCGCTGGAATTCTACGCTGCACATGCTAGCACGCTTTTGTGAGCAGAAGAGTGCAGTGGTCCAGTACATGACGGCGCAGTACCGAGGCGCATCCGGACAGCTGCCAAGCTTCTGTGGATCCGATTGGGCCAACATGTTGGACCTCTGCCAAGTCCTCCAAAATTTTGAGCAATCCACGTTGCTTGTGAGCAGTGACAACTCTTCAGTCAGCATTACCATACCACTGCTGTGTTTACTGAAGAGGTCAATGTTGAAAATCAAGGAAACAGCTGTCATGATGCAACTGGGGGAATCTGAAGGAGAAAACGATCAGCGTGATGGTACCAACATCAGGCCATCCGCCTCAGGGAACGCTGGCCCCAGCAGCTATGACGAAGAAGAGGAGGAGGAACAGCTGGAGTTGGAGCAGGAATTTCATGCCACCACTGACGAGGGCCAGAGCGGTGCACGTTGGACTTCCACAATTCAGCGCGAATGGTCAGCAGAAGCAGACCAGGAGGAAGGTGACGACTATGATGCATCACAACAACTATCACAACGCTCACAAGAGGATGATGAGGATTCTGGTAGGACTCTTGCACACATGGCTCAATTCATGCTAGACTGCATTGAACGCGACCCACGCATTGTGCGCATTCTGGACAACACCAATTACTGGGTTTATACCCTTCTGGATCCACGGTACAAACACAATGTTCCAAAACTGCTTGAAGAAAGAGTCAGACAGGTCAAAATGGAAGAATACCAGCAGGCCCTTGTGGAGACTTTAGAGAGGAGATTGACATCCTCCCCCTCCTCTAGCCAGTTGTACGCCGACAGACTGACTTCCGCAAACCCAGGACGACCAGGAGGGCAGCAAACAACGCAAGCCGCAGCTAGTGCCCAAAAGGGAACGGTATCGGCAGTGTCCTTGGAGTGGGAAAATTTTCTGACACCCATGCAGCAGCAGCCCACTGAACAGGAAGCGTGCAGATCCACCTCCAACACCGATCGCCTGGAGAAGATGGTCAAGGACTACATGTCAGATGACGTAGCTGTGTCGAACAATCCATCTGCACCCTTCAACTATTGGGTATCGAAGCTAGACACCTGGCACGAACTGGCAATGTACGCAATAGAGGTGCTGGCTTGCCCGGCAGCCAGCGTTATGTCGGAACGCTGTTTCAGTGCTGCCGGAGGCATCGTCACAGATCGGCGTATCCGCCTCTCCACAGAAAATGCAGACCGTCTGACTCAAATTAAAATGAATCAATCCTGGATTGGAAACGACTACGCAACACTCCAGGACCCCAACCAAGTAACATGACCAATGAACATCTGGGATGGTGTAGCGTTTCCGGTCCCTGTTTATTGAACCTCTCATCTGTATTACATTTATGACTGCATGGCGGCAAAAAGCATTGCTGCTATATCCGCACGCTTTTTGTCCTCATGCAAGGCCTGGGTTGTTGTGTCTCAAAAAGCATAGCCTTCTCCTCCTGCGCCTGCTCCTGTTCCATCACGTGTGCTGCTGCTGCTGGGTTAGCGTTGCCGGTCCCTGTTTATTGAACCACTTATCTTTATTACATTTATGACTGCATGGCGGTACAAAGCATGCTATCCGCACGCTTCTTGTCCTCATGCAAGGCCTGGGTTGTTGTGTCTCACAAAGCGTGGCCTTCTCCTCCTGCGCCTCCTCCTGTTCCATCACGTCTGCTGCTGCTGGGTTAGCGTTGCCGCGTGGTCCCTGTTTATTGAACCACTTATCTTTATTACATTTATGACTGCATGGCGGTACCTCATGCAAGGCCTGGGTTGTTGTGTCTCACAAAGCGTGGCCTTCTCCTCCTGCGCCTGCTCCTGTTCCATCACGTGTGCTGCTGCTGCTGCTGGGTTAGCGTTGCCGGTCCCTGTTTATGGAACCTCTTATCTTTATTACATTTATGACTGCATGGCGGTACAAAGCATGCTATCTGCACGCTTCTTGTCCTCATGCAAGGCCTGGGTTGTTGTGTCTCACAAAGCGTGGCCTTCTCCTCCTACGCCTCCTCCTGTTCCATCACGTCTGCTGCTGCTGGGTTAGCGTTGCCGCGTGGTCCCTGTTTATTGAACCACTTATCTTTATTACATTTATGACTGCATGGCGGTAAAAAGCATGCTATCCGCACGCTTCTTGTCCTCATGCAAGGCCTGGGTTGTTGTGTCTCACAAAGCGTGGCCTTCTCCTCCTGCGCCACCCTCCTCCTGTTCCATCACGTGTGCTGCTGCTGGGTTAGCGTTACCGGTCCCTTTTCCTGGAACCTCTTATATGTATTACATTTATGACTGCTTGCCGACAAAAAGCATGTTACCTGTGCAAAGAAAACAGACATTTCCCGCATTTAAAAGACAGTTTTCCCTTTGAAACTTTAAAATCGATTTTCTCAAAAACTATAACCTCTTTTTGCTAATTTTTTTTTCCTCTTGTACCCACTCCCAAGGTGCACATACCCTGTAAATTTGGGGTATGTAGCATGTAAGGAGGCTTTACAAAGCACAAAAGTTCGGGTCCCCATTGACTTCCATTATGTTCGGAGTTCGGGTCGAACACCCGAACATCGCGGCCATGTTCGGCCTGTTCGGCCCGAACCCGAACATCTAGATGTTCGCCCAACACTAGTTTCTGCCACTCTCTGCTGCAATCCTGGCTTGTAATTAACAGTTTTAGGCAGTGTTTACAAACAAACTAACCAGCTTCTAATAGGCTCAGCTAAGCATAGTGTATGAGTCATTCAGAGTATGCAGGGGGCCTGCAGAGGGTGTGTATTGCTTCTACCAATCACAAGCATCCCTGCACATTCCACACAATCAAGCTTTAGCCCGACAAACAGGACAGAGGAAAGATACATTGATTTATTACAGAGACAGTGCAGTTAGGAAAGACTGCAGTAAGCCAGAGCAGATTAGAACAGGCATAGGAACTTATAGGATAGAAGAACTAAGGCTGAAAAAATTGTTACAGAGTCTCTTTAAGGGACACTGGACTTAGGAACAAAAGTCGTTTTTCACCTCCTAGTCATCCCATTATTGATATGTTCATGGAGAAAGTTAAAGGGGACATTAGTGGGATAGAGTTGAGGGCTAGTAGCTTCAACATAGATTTCAATCTAACGAGGGAGGAGCACTTAGCATTAGTGGGCTTGGGACAACGGACTGAAATAACAATCCATCCAGCGGACAAGGGGGGGGGGTGCAGTCGTGGTACTGGACACCTCTTATTATGCAGAAGAGATCTTGGGACAATTGGCTCAACAGGATGTTTATACTAAAGTGGAGGGGGATCCGATCAGATTGGTACAATCTCGTATTAAATCTGTAATTGATGATGCTAAGCTTCATGATATTATTGATGATAATCTCTACAAATTCCTCCAACAAGAAACACCAAGAATCCTGAAATTTTACACCTTACCCAAGATCCATAAGGACCTACGCCGGCCACCGGGGAGACCCATTGTGGCTGGAGTGGGTTCTGTGTTTGTGCCTGTAGCACAATATGTGGATCGATTACTCAAGCCCATTGTGACCTGTCACGGATGGTTGCGGGGCCACAGACGCGTCCTGGAACCACCCGTGAAGAAAAAGCGATCGCACTCGATTCTCTGCATCGATTGCGCTTCAGATCAATAGAATCTGGATTGATTGTGTAGGAGCATCTACAGTCTTTTCTCAGCAGAGAGATAGCATCAGCTTAACTGCAGGATGGCTCTTTTGATATGCTAATGAGCAGGAACAAACCCTTGCCTTCAGGAAGCTAATCCCAGCAGAGGGCTATTCAAAACCTGCTTTCACTCCAGACTCTTCGGCACCGACCAGAGCAGACCTGAGTGAAGTTATGTGATGTATGGTTTCGTGTCGATTATATGGCGACTGTACATCGCACAGCTATAAAATTCATATAGTCTTGTTCGGTAAAATCTGGCCATCGTGCTGATATGAAATTCATCGCGATAGTCCATCCGGTTATTGAGGTATGACCCTTCTCAAGAACTGGGTCCATTGCACTAGCCATGTATGATGTCATATTAATCTGTATTTTCTGACAAGTATGAATCTGTTATCCCCCTAAATATAACGTATATCGTTTGCGAGTTACGGCAGTTTGTAAGTTTAATACCTAAAATCTCTCAGAAGAAATGAACTGTCATTGGTGGGTAAATCAGAGGGGCCAGCATTGCCACACCCCTAAACCAGCTTCATCTAAAGCATATGCGAGGGGCTCTTCCCTCAGTCCTCCACATTCCATCTATATGAGAGCTGTCTGGTGCTAGCCAGAGGACACATGGCTAGCGGCCATCTTGATCGGCCATCTTGTCTGAACTGAAACAAAGGACACATGGCTAGCGGCCATCTTGATCGGCCATCTTGTCTGAACTGAAACAAAGGACATTTTTCATTTTGCTTGGATTTTAAACTTTGCTGAAACTGAACAAAAGGAACTCTACAAGTTTTCCCAGAACAGACATATTTCCACAAACCTTAAGTATTTTCTCCTTTTTTATTTCATACTGGCTATTACTGACATAATTGTTGGTTTTAATAATTATCTGTATATATTAATTATTTATATTGCCGTGAATAAAGACTTTATCAAAGTCATTCACTGTTCTGCTACCCTATTATTCAGCATACACAGGAACTGAACTCAGACTTCTGAAGAGACGCTACTATTGTTGTTATTAGCCGGACAGAATAGAGTGTGTTAACCGTTTTTATTTGCAGGTCGAGAAATAACCAGTTAGTGAGTTCCTCTGTCTCAGAAAACAGAGGTGGTGGCAGTTATACCCTGAAATCGTGTGTAAGTTGTATTTCCGTAACCCCACAGGCTCCCTTCTGGTCGGTCTGCTGCCCAAATTTCTGTCGGTTTCTGCACAAAGATCGCAACCAAAGCTTGCATGGTCTGTGTGCTGAAACCGATTGGAAGGCAATTTGCGGTCTGACCACTAGGGCTCCTGTGACATGACCTCCCTTGCTTCTTACATCAGAGACACTATGTTCTTAGCTAAGCTTAGATCTTTTGATACAATTGACAGTGATGTCCTTTTTAGTAACTCTTGATGCAGTATGCATATATGTCTGAATCTCAGAGACAACTTATTGTCAAATTATTAAATATCATTTTGAGAAGTAATTATTTATTTTTATGTTCAGCAACGAGGGACAGCGATGGGGTTGAATGTGGCCCCGTCCTATGCGGGACTTTTTATGGGTCAGTTCGAAGATAGTTTTGTGTACACCCACCCGCTTTTCTACCAGCACGCTAAGTGCTGGTGGAGATATATTGACGACATTTTTTGTTTGTGGGCAGGGCCACATTCGACCCTCGATGATCTTATCTCTTCTCTCCACTCTAGCTGCCCAGCCATCAGACTTACTGTGCATGCTGATATTCATGAGGCTGTTTTTCTGGACACTCGTATTGTCAAATGTCAGGGCCATTTAACTACCACCTTATATGTGAAACCCACTGACAGAAACTCATTGTTATACTATCTCAGTTTCCAGCCCCCCCCCCCCCCCCCCCCCCTGTCAAAAATGCCATCCCAACCGGTCAGCTCAAACGTGTTGAAAAAATAAAATAGTTTCTGGCGACGCCGACGTGGAAATTCAAAAACATACATTACAACAAAAATTTTTGAATAGAGGATATTCTGAAAGGACTTTGACCCCTAGACAGCGCAAACCAACCACGCCGTGATCTTAAGCAATTTCGCATGCCCTTCGTTTCGACGTACAGCACGTGTAGCAGGCTGGTTGGGCGGGCAATCCGCAATCATTGGCATCTTTTGCAAGATGCCTTTCCCACGATACCTGAATTTAGACTTGACATCAATAGAAACAATTTGACATTGCCACCAGTTCCAGGACAGTACCATCTACTCTGCAACCTGTCAGCTACTTGCGGTGATGTATTAATGAAAACATCTGAAATATCTATGTTACTCCTGGAATAAATGAAGCTTTATGAACTGGTGCCCACGTCAAATTGTTTCTATTGATGTCAAGTTTGAATGTTCTGTCAGCGTGGAGGCACAGTGTTAGAAGCAAGTCAAGACAAGACAAGACAAATAACATTTATATTGCGCTTTTCTCCTTGCGGACTCAAAGCGCCAGAGCAGAGCAGCAGCCACTAGGGCGCGCTCTATTGGCAGTAGCAGTGTAAGGGAGACTTGCTAAAGGTCTCCTACTGAATTAGTGCTGGCTTACTGAACAGGCAGAGACGAGATTCGAACCCTGGTCTCCTGTGTCAGAGGCAGAGCCCTTAACCATTACACCTTCAGCCAGCTGCTGATGGTCCAGTAGAGTATAGAGTAATCTCCCGGCAGAATCTCATTGTGTGCGAGGTACTTTGCTTCTTGTGTTGATCATACCTGAATTTAGGTACCCTCTACTAATGTCCTTCAAAAAGGACCCCACAGTTAGGGACAAGGTCTTCCACCATCACACCCTCAGGACACAAGTCATAAAGGATAGGTAGGGTACTTTCCCATGCTTAAATTCCCACCTCTGTAGTCATATAGCTAAGGGTGGATCCTTTACACACCCAACCACAGGGGAGAGGTTTAAAGTTAAGAATAGTTATACTTGTGACTCCTCTTATGTCGTTTATTTGATTAAGTGCCCCTGTGGCTTGGGATATGTAGGGAAGACCACCAAAGCTTTGAAGGTCAGGATGTCTGGCCACAAGACGGCCATAGGTGGCAAGGACATGTCCCAGGCTGCCTCTAGTCATTTTACCACTGCCAGACATAATTTATCCCAGCTTAAGGTACAGATTATTGATAGTGTCCCAACCAACTGGAGGGGTAGATTGAGTAGACAAGATTAATTAGCAAAACGTGAGGCTTGGTGGATCAGAAAACTGCATGTAATGGGGAAGGGAGGGTTGAACAGGGAGTATAACCTAAGTTTTTGCATTTAAATAAGATCTAACATCTTTCACCTTCATTGTTGTGGTCTTAGAGACCTGTGTGCAGTGGTGTTGGTTGTTTAATCTATTGACATGTAAATGGGCGCCTGTCATGTGTGCAGGGACGTTTTGGACTAATTTTATTTTGGGGTATAATTTGTTATTTTGATGTAACATTTTTCATTAACCTTCTTATTTTTATTTTTTGTTCGCAGGTCTCCTGGTGGTAGATTGGGGGGAGGCGCACAACGGCATGGTGAGGATACCAGTTTATGTACCGATCGCACGACTGCGGGTAACATGGCTGGATTGTGGACACTCTTCTATGTATTTTTCTATGTCCACTTTTCTATGTATTTGCCGCCATGTTCCTGAGCGTGGCGATCGGCTTTTTTGTTTATGTTTACTGGTTGCTATGGCGAACGAGGAGGAGTCACGTCGTGACGTTGCGCACTACCATGCGACCTTACAGTCGCGCTTGCCTTTGCTGCAATATGATTGGTGGGCGGTATGCGCCGGCTTTGACTGGCGCACGTGACCTCTCTCCTCTCTCTGGCTTACGTCATCCGCATTCTCCTCCATATGCGGAAGTGTATACGGCGCCATGCCGCTGTGGGCCTTCCTGGATCTGTTGCTTAGGAGGTATGTTTCACTGACGTCATATAGCTTATCTGTTTACCCATCAGGTCCGCTTATACGTTCGGGCGCACTGATTGGCGCTCATGATTTTGAATTGATTGGCTGATTGTGAGGTGTATCTCTATATAAGCTTGTGTCAATTGATGTATGTTTTATGGGCTGAGTGGCTTGAAAAAGAGCTTTAGCAGCTTGAAACAGCGGGCTGTTGCCGCCAGAGCCTACTTTTTGACAATGCTGTCATATTAATGAGGAACCAATAAAGAGCTCATCTTTTATCTTTCCTATTTGTGTGTAGTGCCAGCCTTCTTCTGCAACTATATCTAATGGAATAATGTATGTGGTGTAAGTTGGTGAAATGCTGACTTTTTCCAGAACTTTTATTTCAAATTATTTATTATGTAGAACAAAGGACACATAATTATATTCTATGACGCTTTGTTCACATTGCGTTCCGCTCGTATGGCCGTTCGCGTTGGCTCTGAGGAAGCAAGCATGTCTGCTTGTGAAACGGCTGTTAGAGCAGCCCTGTGCACCTGTATCTGTCTGTATGTGGGGATGAAATAAACGTGGAATTTGCAGTTTATTGGTGCCCGGATTCTACTTCTCTACCTCAGTGTTTTGTATGCTTGCTACTATCCGGAGGCACACTAAGCCATTTACAACTAACCCCCACTGAGGCTGCCATTAGCAACTAGTGCTGCCTCCTCCTCTCCTTCATCGACCAACACATAACAATTATTATCTATGACGCTTTGTTCACATTGCGTTCCGCTCGCATGGCCGTTCGCGTTGGCCGTTTTTGGAGGAGTTTTTATTTCTCCTCCCGGCGCTTGGGTGGGCGATTCGTTTTTGTGAAAAGCGCATTTCTATGAGCTTTTCCTGGCGTTCTTTAATTCACTCCCTGACGCAAGTCAGGTAATGAACTTTTTGACCCGGAAAAGAATACATACAATGTATTTATTCTTAAAATCGCGAACGCAATCGATACACAAAGCAATTTTGTGAGTGTTTTGCGTTTCTTCTATACTTTCCATTGAGGCGGAATCGCCCTAAAACTGGCCCACGCACCGCTTTGCCGACTGCACAGCACACGACCCGCACTAATATGAACCTTCTCATATACATTTATTGCACAAGCGTTTGGTGGGTGATTTTAAAAATTGTCTGAGTTTAAAAAAAAAAGCAGAAAACGCCTACAGTGTGAACGAGCCCTAAATGGTCATTTTTACTGAAATATTTTGTGTGATTACAGAGAAAAGCAAGATTTGGCTAATACTTGGACCAATAATGCTGGCTTTAGCTATTAAAATGCTGATATGTCGCTTCAAGAATGGTAAGTGCTGAAATTCCACAGTGTTATCATTATTACTAAATGATGGAAGTTAATTCCCAGCCATTACTTTGTATCTTATAATTGTTCCCCTACCAATCACTACTGAGCACAGGGACTGGCCTACAAGAGGGTAAACGCAAAAACAAGAAACGTTTTTCCCACGGGTCTCATCAGTAATCATGGCAGGTAATGTACAGACTTCGCATTGCTGAGAACTGCTGGTTCTAGTGACTGATGTTGTGTCCCTTTCCTGTGAAAGCTTGGCATGGAAGCCCTGAAGCCAAGAGTCACTTTCAAAAGACTTTTATGAATGGTTTCTAAAAATCTCAGATAGAACCAGAGAAAGTCAACTTAAAGAAAATCTGTACTGTAAAATTCTTACAATAAAAAGCATACCATTCTATTCATTATGTTCTCCTGGGCCCCTCTGTGCTGTTTCTGCCTCTCCCTGCTGCAATCCTGGCTTGTAATTGCCATTTTTATGCAGTGTTTACAAACAAAAGACATAGCAAGTGATACGCTGAGAGTAGCTCAGTGTGTGAGTCACACAGAGCTTGCAGGGGGCCTGGAGAGGGTGTGTATAGCTTCTATCCAATCACAAGCAGCACAGCACATTCCAGCCTGACTGCCTCAGCCCGACAGAGCTGACAGAGGAGAGAAGATTAGATCATATAACAGAGATAATACAGCCACTGTGCAACTAGGAAAGGCTGCAGTAAGACAGAGCACATTAGAACAGCTATAGGAACATATAGGATAGAAGAAATACGGCTCAAAATTTTGTTACAGAGTCTCTTTAAAATAAATGTGTGGTCAATTGGCTAAAGGCTCATGCACATACTAGAGAGGGCAGAGAAACAACAGTGCGACACATGAATGAGTCAGAGGGGTAAGTCACAATACAGTGACACCTCCATTATCCAGCATCGATGTGGATCAGCTGATGCCAGATAAGTGTGCTTTCTGGTTGCTTGAGACTTAATGTTATAAATAGGCTTAGCTAAAAAAAAAAAGTTCTATACCCCACTCTATATACATACCATAAACTCTGGATTAATGATTTAATACAATAATTAAAAACTGAAGACAAAAATACACACTTAACTTGATGTAAGAGAGGCTTACTCCTGTTTAAAGCCAATGGGTACCGGTAAAAAAACAGAAAAAGGCAGATACTCACGTAAGGAGAGGGAAGGCTCGGTCCTAATGAGCCTTCCCTCTCCTCTCCCGGTGCCCTCGGTGCTGCGCTGGCTCCCCCGTTCGCGTCCGCCGCCGCAGGGACTTCGGAGGTCTTCGGGAGCACTCGGGCTTCTGAAGACGGGCCGCTCCATACTACATACGCGCGAGCGCGTCATAGAGGGCGCTCGCGCATGCGTAGTATGGAGCGGCCACGTCATCGGGAGCCCGAGTGCTCCCGAAGGCTTCCGAAAGCTCCCAAAGGCATGCGGAAGTGGCAGTATTTGACCGAACTGGTCAAATACTGCCACGGGGGATCCTGCGCGGGACCGGGCACCGGGAGAGGAGAGGGGAGGCTCATTAGGACCGAGCCTTCCCTCTCCTTAGGTGAGTATCTGACTTTTTCTTTTTTTTACCGGTAAACATTCACTTTAACGAACTGAGGACATACCCCGAAATTAAGCCCTAGCAGGAATTTCGAGCATGCTTGAAATATAAGCCCTAGCGGCAGTAAGGGTAAGAAGTATGTGTCATTATTAAAGCCCATGGGACCATGGCTCTGTCATTGGGACAATCACTGCACTTACTGCTAATCAGCAAAAGCTCAGGTACAGAGTGGTATGGAACTGGGGGAAAGAAGATGCAGGGCGACATTGGAGGACACACATGTCTTTTTTCTGGGAAACACGGGTATTACTGTAAAAAGTAGTGTAAAAGTAGCTTTATGCATACTGCAAGGCCAGGATTTTGTATCTGGTTGCATGAGACCACTGGATGACGAGGATTTTACTGCACAATGTATCGTCCACCACTCTTTCGTCTTGTGTCTTTTACAAATACGTAATGCTAAATGCTGCTATGGGACACCTTTGCACACTTAATTCTCAGCCTAGACTTTGCAGATAGTGTGTCTCAACAAGTAATTGGTTGGGCACATTGGCCCTTTATTCAATCCACTTTTTCTCCTAGGAGATAATATTTATTCTTCTGTTTAAAAAACCTTTTCAGCACTCTGGTGGGCCTTGAGGGCTTCCAATGTCCACCACTGTAAATAGCAAAAAAAAAAAAAAAAAAGACTGCTTAGGTCTATACTAGTAGGTCTCTCTCTCACCACCGCCACTGCCGCATGTCAGTGCGCATGCACGCACACCCGCCCACCGCTCGCCCGTGCACTCACCTGCTGCATGCGGACCCATTTGCCAGCGCACACGCCCTGCTCCCTGGCCCCGTCCGGCTGTCCGTGCTGGAAAATGCGCAGTAGCACAAACACTCGGACAAAGGGACACAGGGTCAGGAGTGTACGCAGGGTTAGCTTTTATTATACTGTATAGGATATAATATATATATATATATATATATATAAACATATATATATATATATATATATATACACACACATATATATATATATATATATATATATACACACACATATATATATATACACACATATATATACATACATATATATATATATATATATATATATATGTATGTATGTGTATATATATATATATATATACATACACACACACACACACACACACACACACACACACACACACACACACACACACACACACACACACACACACACACACACATATACACACACACATATATATATATATATACTGTATACAGTGTATGAAGTGTATACATACTGTGTATATATATATATATATAGATATATATATATAGATATATATATATATATATATATATATATATACATATACATATACATACACATACACATACACATACACATACACAGTGCTGCCCATAATTATTCATACCCCTGGAAAATTTTGACTTAAAGTTACTTTTATTCAACCAGCAAGTTATTTTTGGATGGGAAATGACATGGGAGTCTGCCAAAAGATAATAAGATGATGTACAAGAGGAATTGTTGTGGAAAAAACATTTCTCAGCTTTTTTTACATTTGAGCAAAAAGTGTCCAGTCCAGAATTATTCATACCCTTCTCAATAATCAATAGAAATACCTTTATTGGCTATTACAGCAATCAAATACTTCCTGTAATTGCAGACCAGCTTTTTGCATGTCTCCAGACTCTCCACAGGTATTTTGACCATTCATCTTTAGCAATGAGCTCTAAATCTTTCAGGTTGGAGAGTTTTCTTGCCATCACTTTGATCTTTAGCTCCCTCCACAGATTCTCAATTGGATTCAAGTCAGGACTCTGGCTGGGTCACTCCAAAATGATAATGTTGTTGTCTGCTAACCATTTCTTTACCAATTTTGCTGCGTATCTTGGGTCATTGTTATGCTGAAATGTCCACTGGTGGCCAAGGCCAAGATCCTCTGCAGACTGCCTGATGTTGAGAATCCTCATGCATTGCTCTTTTTTCATGGTGCCATTTAATGGTGATTAGGTTCTCTGGTCCATTGGCTGAAAAACACGCCCAAAGGATTAGGTTTCCACCACCACGTTTGACAGTGAGGATGGTATTCTTTGGGTTTAAGGCTTCTCCTTTTTATGCAAAATGAAGGTAACATCATTGTGACCAAAAAATTCATTTTTTATTTAATCTGACCGTAACACAGAAGACCAGAAGTATTCTTTTTTGTCCAGATGAGCATTTGCAAAGGCCAAGCAAGATTTTGTGTGCCTTATTTGGAGAAGTGGCATCCTAATTGGTCTGCATCTGTGGAACCCAGCAGTGTGCAGTGTCCATTGGATTGTCTGACTTGAGACATTGCCACCAGCAGAGCCCAGATTCACCAGGATGGCCTTGGTGGTGATCCTTGGATTCTTTTCCACCTCTCTCACTGTCCTCCTGGCCAGCAAAGGTGTCATTTTGGCTTCCGACCACATCATCTGAGATTTTCCACAGTGCGGAACATCGTGTATTTTTTAAATAATACTTTACACTGTAGCCACTGGAACTTAAAAACATTTAGAAACGGCCTTGTAGCCCTTTCCTGACTTGTGAGCAGCCACAATGCCCAGCCAAAGGTCCTCACTGAGCTCCTTTGTCTTAGCTACGACTGTCCTCAATCCAAATGCAAAGAGCTTCTCTTTTTCACCTGTTGAGTTGATTAAAACAGCTGTTTCCAATTGAGCAAGGTATTTAGGATGCTTTAGAACAGCTTGGACTATTTGGAATGGTATAGAACTTTGAATTTTCACACATGGGGCTAAATTCGGAAAAGCGTGATAACTGCTATCACAGCAGTTTTCACGCAATCTGCAAATCAGTTTCCGCGCATAAAAAATGACTGCATGATAAACAAACGTTTCGTGATTGCACACAAACGTTCGTTTATCACGCAGAGTAATCTTTTACGCACGCAAACCGTCACACGTGGCAGATCTCGTGATAACTGCTGTGATTTCACGCATTTATCACGCTTTTGTGAATTGAGCCCATACTGTGATAGTTTGTGAAGGGTATGAATCATTTTGGACTGGACACTTTTTGCTCAAATGTAAATAAAAGCTGAGAATTTTTTTTTCCACAATAATGCCTCCTGTACATTGTCTTATTATCTTTTAGGAGACACCTGTGTAATTTCCTGTCAAAAAAATTACTTGCTCTTTGAATTAAAGTAACCTTAAGTCAAAATTTGCCAGGGGTATGAATGATTATGGGCAGTGCTGTATATACAGTATTACTGATTAACAGACAAGTAAAAACTAATTATTTTACACTGTCATTAATTGATCTATGTGTCTTCCAGTCGCCCCATCTCTATATGTCATCAATGAGGATGATCATCTGATTCACATGTTGAGAACAACTCTGACATTTGCGGTGATGAAGTATAAGCCGCCAGGCATAACAGTCTCTGTGGGTCTCAGGAGACCGGGACAGCAGGAGGAGGAAACCATCATCACCTGCAAAACCAGTGACAAAAATAACATACTGCAGAGCACCGAAGTTGTAACTGCCAAAGAAGAGGAACATCTTCTACAGCCGGAGTTGTGTCTTACCGTCACAAAGGACAAATATTTTGTCTGCTTTTGTGAGTGTTCCCTCAGTATAACTCCAAGCTATGAGGATAATGGAGCAGAATTATCTGTGCATGTGACACACCGAAAGCTGAAATCACCAATCTCTATGCAGAGAACTCTCAACGTTAGAGGTGAGTGTATGATTTGAAAGAATTCCAAATTAACACTGTTTAGATGCACACAGTTGTAGTTAGCTCTTTATTAAAGAAAGGTATTCTTCTTTTTTTTGCCAGCTTTATTGATATGATAAAAGGGAACAAACCTTTCATAGCATAAAGTATAGTGGGATATCAAAATCAGTAACAAGGTAACACAATTAGCAAAGTGGTATATAAGAAAACAATAGACTAAGCAAAAAAAATGACCTTTTGTTATGTTGGTGGTCGACTGGTTGATTTTCCCACTGATGTGAGAGTACCAAAGGGCACGGTGTCTAAGAGACCACAGGTCTTCATTAGAGTGCTCAGCAAGGGATGATGGACTTAGCTGTCTAGCGCTCGCCAGGTTAGATTCAAGGGAAACCTTAAGGGCCCGTTTCCACTAGTAGCGGTGCGAAGCGGCTACATAGCCACATCGTACCGCGGGTGTGCTGAAACACATGCACGCCAGTGGAAGAGTTTCCACTGCGTGCATGTTGTGTGGTGTGGAGCGATCCAAGAATCTGAAGCATGCTGCAGATTTTCGTACGCCCGCATCCGCCCACAGCCGCGTCCCATCTCCTCAATTCACTTCCGCATCGGGAGATGCGGAAGTGATGCGGCCGGCGGCGGAAGTGATGCGATGCAGCTAGGTAACCGCATTCGCATCACTTACTAGTGGAAACGGGCCCTAAACGTGGTAGAGAGAACAGGTGACAGCATAATTAAGAGATTACTTGCAGTCATAATTAGATCTGAGACAGCAGGCAGGTGGCAGTTATCATAAACGAGTAGGGATGGTGGTGGAAATGCCAATTTCCGTTTCTGCCGAAAATCCACATTCCGCCATTGCCAATTACCGCTACCGTTTCTGCGCTCGATTTCTGCATTCCGATGCGGATTTTCGCGGTAATTTCTGCCGACTTTAACATCGATTTTCTCAAAAACTAAAAAGTCTTTTTGAAATATTTTTTTTCCTCTTGTTTCAATTTGTCTGCTTAATATTCTCTGAAAATTTGGTGTTTCTAGCTCCTATGGGGGCTTTGCCAATAACCTCTAAAGTCTGCATAATACCGCATATCGGTAATGCAAAATTTCTACATTTTACATTACAGTCATCAGTAACCAAATTTGGTGGTTAATAGCAAAGCCCCCGTATGTTCTACCAACACCACATTTGCAGGGAATATTAAGCAGAAAAGTAGGAACAAGGGGAAAAAAATCTTTCAAAAAGACCTTGTAGTTTTTGAGAAAATTGATCTTAAAGAGACACTGAAGTCTCTAAAAAATCCTTTTTTATCCCAAAATATTGTTTAACATATTAGCCCTAACTAAAACGCAGCATCCCCGCCGATATACTATCTAAATCCCCCCAAACTCGCCCTCCCTCTCCCCTGCAAAAGCCACAACTTTCTTGGTCGTTGATTTTGCTGCCTTCTACTCTGCCGTGTGAGGCATGCGTCTGTCAGCGGCGGATCTCCGTCTCTCCCCCACCCCTCTCAGTGAAGGAAGACTTAAGAGGTGCGGGGGAGAGGCGGCGATCAGGGCTGTCCGGGCTGAAAGACGCGCTGAGAGGCAGAACTGCGGCTCATAGCTCTGCCTCTCACATAAGCGCTGCCCGGATTGCCCCCCCGGGAGTTTGGGGGGATTTCGATAGTGTACAGCGGTGGGGATGCGGCGGTTTAGTTAGGGCTAATATGTTAAACAATATTTTGGGATAAAAAAGGATTTTTTAAGAGACTTCAGAGTCTCTTTAAAGTCGGCGGAAATTTCCATGATTTCTGCGAAAATCCGCCTACTGCATTTCCATTACCGATTTCCAAATTTTGATGCGGAAAGCAATTTCTAATCGGAAATTCGGAAATTGCATTTCTGCGGAATCCGAACAAGCATCCCTATAAACAAGATTTAGGCCAAGTTTGTCCAGGCAGTGAATAATCCAGGTCAGGGCAAGCAGCAGACAGCAACATGAGAACGAGCAGAGTTCGATACTGAGGAGTGCAGAGAAGGAATGGTCAAACAACCCGAGTCAGGATCAAGATCAATCCAGAGGAGTAACTGTGCTGGATCCCCTACATCCACCACACCAGAGCTGACAGAGGTATTAGTGGGGAGCCTCAGTGCAAGGTTGCTTTTGTAGGTCAGGGCTAACTGAATTTGTGTGTAAACTTACACGCACAGACGCGAACACCAAGTTCTGTGCATGCGTACACAAAATGTTGCATTACGCGCCATGCACGTGCACATTCTCCCAGCCACATGAATTAACCTGCAGCGAGCGGTGCACACGTGTAATGAGTCACATGACCATTTCAACATCACAGGACCCAAGCGGTTGGGACAAGTGGCCAGTTGAGACTGACACCTCTCAGGGCCCGTTCTCACTTGGGCGATTAGTGGGTGATTCCCGCTAATCACCAAAGTGTTAGTGCTTTTTAAAATGCTGCAGCAATACAAACATAATTGCAGTGATCTCCAGGGGTGTAACTAGGCCCCACAGGGCCCCCCTGCAGAAATTCTGAGTGCCCCCCCCCCCCCCCCTGGGCCCGCTCGGGCCGTTTTGGGGGGCTGGAGGGGTTGCAGCATGAGGGGAAAGCCATGGCCACGCTCGGTGGGGAGGGGGGACATCCACCCTCCCCCTCCTTCACCTCAGGGCTCTCCCCTCTGCGCTCCCCTCCAGATTAAATTACTGTCTGGGCAGCGGCGGGCAGTGTCTGGGCAGCGGCAGCTACATACCTTCCATGCGCTCCAGTGTGCGTTCCTCTCTCTAGTCTCTGACGCGACTTCCTGTTTATACAGGAAGTCACGTCAGAGACTAGAGAGAGGAACGCACGCAGGAGCGCACGGAAGGTATGTAGCTGCCGCTGCCCAGACAGTAATTTTAAGCTGGAGGGGAGCGCAAAGGGAGAGCCCCGAGGTGAGAGAGGGGGGGGACGTCCCCCCTCCCCGCCGAGTATGGCCATGGCTTTCTCCTCATGCTGCGACCCCTCCAGCCCCCCAAAATGGCCCAGACCGTGGGAGCAGGGGGCTGCAGGCCCTATTGTTACGCCAGTGGTGATCTCACTGCCACGATCATCGCCAATGCGGGCTATTCGCGATTAGCGGCAATCGCAAAATGCATTGAATATAGCACATTTTGCCGTGATTCAGTAGCGATCGCGATACAGTGCTTAAAAAAAACCAAAGCGCTATCGTTTTTGCAATTGCTATTGTGATTGGGCCCTAAAGAAAGCTGGCTGTATTAACAAGCGACATGCTAAATAATTTCAAAAGGGTAAACAGCAAAGAGGTAATAAACAGAGGGTAGCTAAAACAGCAAATGGGGTGTTGACAAAAGCCCTTGGGCAGCACCACCAAAAATAGGCCTTCAGGGATTATGGCATTAGTACAGGATAATCCCCGTCTGGCAGCCAGCCAAGAAGGAAGCGACGCCCCCTTCCTGTGGCCGAAGTGCTGAAATGCGCAGAAGTGTATTGGTAAAATACGCTTCCACGCATGTGCAACGCGTAAAACATGTGGTGGGAATTTTAACACACGCAGATTGCCATAGACCTACATGACTTGTGGTCCGCCACACGTTGCTGCAGGCCGATGAAGAACCGTGCATGATGTAGATTTGCCCTAGCATTGGGGATGCTGCGAAAACATCTCTTGCATCGCATCGCGCCACACCATGTTGCACCACGTAGGTATGAAAGTCTCTACAGACTTTCATTGCCGCGCGGTGGGGTGCGGTAAAAATATTGATGTGATAGGCCCCTCAATCACACACTAAAGCCCCATACAAGTGCTAGATAAGTTGGCTGAGGCGGCTGATTACGACCACCTCAGCCGATAATACAGTGTGTAGGCCATTGGCTACATCCTGGCAAGTGGTCCACCAGGTGGATCAGCTTGCTCAAACAACAGCCAATCCCTTTCTTCTTGCCGCTTGCCCTCCACCTGCCATCTGCCCTTGAGCTACCTGAACTAGCTTAGATGGTTGAAAAATGGACCTACCGGGGGGAATAGTACTTTGAATTCTGATACGCAATCTGGCAAGCATCTGTTCGGTGAGTGCTCTCACGAAGGGGGGGAAATCTTCTGTGGCTTCCTGGTGTTTGACACATCTTGGTGGAGTGGCGTGTGCTGGTTACACGCCCACCATCCATACAGTACTTACACTATGTGCAGTTTTTATCTTTCCAAGGTAAACCGACATTACCTCTGTAATGGGGGATAAGTGGTTTTAGAGCACAGCAATACACATTTATTTAGTAAGAGGCTGGTAAGAAATGCTAACCAACCACAAATTACATGCATATTCAAGTAAACATTAAAGCTAAGATGATTACTTTTCCTCTTTCTCACATTATTTACCTTCCTCCTCAGGGCTCCCAGTAGCTGGTGAGCTCACCAGTGACCCCACCATAGGAGAGTATGGAAAACCCCTGAATCTAAATTGGCGTGTGACTGGCTGTGACATCAACAAGATCATTAAAGTCACCTGGGCTGATGGTGGAGGAAAGCTGGTGAGAGGAATACAGAATGAGACACGAGGCCCAGGAGAATCACTGGACTGTACGCTGAAGATTACACCTACTGCAGAAGATTATGGTAGAACCTATATCTGTAGTGTACATTACAAGGACATGCAACTGCCATTCACAAGAAATCTGACATTAAGGCTTCCAGGTAGGAGTCTATATATCAGCACACGTCTATGGAAAAAACACTCGTATGTAGTGTTGAGCCTACATTTTCGTGATTTCGCGTTTCCTTAATTACAGATGCAAATTTTGCCGCTATGACACGAATTCGTAATTTTGTAATTGCCATTGCCAAATCATAATTCAAAATTTTGGTTTTGTAATTTCGCGGTTCGGCGCAAATACGCGTTTAATGTGAAATTTCGTAATTTTTTGTTTTCTATAGAAACAAAGTTATTTAAATTATGAAAATGGGCGTAATTTCATTTCTAATAGTAAGTATGCACATTTAGGTAATGACTAAACTCAGGAAAGTAACTCATTGCAATTACTGATTGCAATTACTGATAGTGCAAAGGTGCGACATTCTGTCGCTTTAAATGTATCAGGAGGCCCTATCTGAAGCCACTTCTAAGACAGGTGCTCTATGTCTTGGTGCATTTAGCAGTCATGCTGAGACACTTGGTTTTGGGCCTTGCAATATCTTATAATGCAAAGGTCCCTGCACGTGCTGTCACTTTAAGTGTATCAGGATTCTCTACCGGCAGCCATTTCGAAGACAGGTGCTCTTTGTCTAGGTGCACTTAGCAGTTATGCATGCTGAGACGCTTGGTTTTGGGCCTTGCAATATCTTATAATGCAAAGGTTCCTGCACGTGCTGTTGCTTTAAAGGATACCCGAACTGACGTTTGACATGATGAGATAGCCATGTGTATGTACAGTGCCTAGCACACAAATAACTATGCTGTGTTCCTTTTTTTTCTTTCTTTGTTTCTCTGCTTGAAAGAGTTAAATATCAGGTATGTAAGTGGCTGACTCGGTCCTGACTGACAGGAAGTGACTACAGTGTGACCTTCGATGATAAGATTTTCCACTTTTTATCTCTTTCTTGCTCTCAGAAGCCATTTTTCTGCTAGGAAAGTGTTTTATTGTTGGAATTTCTTATCAGTGAGGGTCACACTGTAGTCACTTCCTGTCTGATTAAGGACTGAGTCAGCCACTTACATACCTGATATTTAACTCTTTCAGGCAGAGAAAGAAAAGAAGGAACACAGCTTAGTTATTTGTGTGCTAGGCACTGTACATACACATGTCTATCTCATCATGTCACATGTCATTTCAGGTATCCTTTAAATGTATCAGACGGCTCTACCTGCAGCCACTTCTAAGACAGGTGCTCTTTGTCTAGGTGCACTTAGTGGTCATGCATGCTGAGACACTTGGTTTTGGGCCTTGCAATATCTGATAATGCAAAGGTCCCTGCTGTTGCTTTAAATGTATCAGGAGGCTCTGAACTGGAACACAATTTCAAGAACGGACAAATTTCCAACAAATCTGATTTGTTTGTGATCTTAATTACGAAATTCCCCATAAATTCAAAATTTCACGTAATTTTGTGAAATTTCTATTACGGCCATAATCATAATTTCGTGAATTACACAAAATTTTGCGTAATCGTAATCAGATCATTACACTCATCACTACTCATATGCAGGTGAACTTTCTGAGGCTTGGTGAGCCATACACAGCATGCAGTATATTGCCCTATCCTGTAAGCTTCAGAAACATTGCGAACAGTTTGTTTATCATGAATAAAAGGGGCACGACAGCAAAAAACTGGAAAAATTACCTTTTTCCTATAATGCTGTCACTTACAGTAGGCAGTAGACATCTGACAGAAGTGACAGGTTTTGGACTAGTCCATCTCTTGATGGGGGATTCTCAGCAAGGCTTTTATTCTTTACAAAGATATTCCTGAAAAAGGATTTAAACAATGATGCTGGACAGCTTCCCTGCTCCCTACACAGTTTTTTGGCAGTTGGACAGAGCAACTACCATTTACTAAGTGCTTTTGAAAATAAATATATCCCTGAGAATCCCCTATAAAGAGATGGACTAGTCCAAAACCTGTCACTTCTGTCAGATTTCTACTGCCTACTGTAAGTGACAGCAACATAGGAGGAAAGTAATTTATGACTCATTTCACTCTGGGAAAAAATGTACTTTTTTTATTTGTATAAGTTTGCACATATTTTAAATTTTACAGTTTTTTGCTGTAGTGCCCCTTGAAGTTGTATAAGAAAAATGTGAGACGTATCTTTTCTGCAGTTTACATGCATTGATTTAAAGTAAACCTGTCAAAACAAATCACAGTTGGTAAGCACAGTAATTCATCCCTTGGAGCATACATGTAAAAATGGTGCCAGGTAATTTGGGCGCAGGGTGAAGCAGAAAAATGACTCATCCTGCTCCTGCAAAATTCCCAGCGGTGTTTGCTACTATACCCCCTCCAGGCCGCTGTGGACTCAGGGGAAAGTTGTTATTTGGCTTCCAACTATTGCCGACAGCTAATTTATGCTGTTTTTAGGCCTCTTTCACAGTGCGACGTTAAAGTTGCACGTTAAACCAACACGTAACGCAGAATAACTCACAGCAATGAAAAATCAATGGCCTGTTCACAGTGCAAACACTACGTTGGTGTCTAACGCTGCACGGTAAATGAAAGTACTGCATGCTATGCGTTATACAAGTTTTTAGCTGCGTTAGACTGTTTGCACATGCTTAGTAAGACTTGGCGACATACTCTTCATTGCCTGTATTTTGTACAGTATATGCTGGATGCGTTGGTAACGCTGCATTGTGACGTTTTGGCCGCGTTGCGTTGTTAATATGCGGTGCGACTTTAACGTCGCATCAAACCGCAACGTCCTACTGTGAAAGTAGCCTTATAGTAATTTTAGCACTGTATTTAGAGGGTGCCCAAATTAGTGTCTGAGCGTCGCCAGGCCCGGATTTACCTCACAGGAGCCTATAGGCACAGATGTCCTGGCACCCTAGACTGCACCCTCCATGAACCTACCCTCCATGAACCTGCACCCGCCAAACTGCACCGCAAGTAAGCTGGCTGCCCCAGCTGTCACTTCTCCCTTACTTCCCTTGCCCCTCATAGGTAGCTACAGGTTCCCCTTAGTATTAGATAGCCAGAGCTATCTTCAGAATTAAGTAGCTAGAGGTGCCCCTAATTATTAAGTAGCTAGAGGAAGCTCAATATTATATAGCTTATCAGTGGAATGCCTAGAGCAGGGTGAGTAACCTCTCATTTGCACTCTTATCAGGACTCTGAATAGGGAAGAAGAGATGGAGGCGCTCAGGGAAAGGAGTGAGCCACCTTTCCATCCTCAGGCGCCTGTAGGCACGTGCCTACAGTGCCTTATGGTAAATCCGGCCCTGAGCGTCGCTATAGCCCAGGCGGCGCATGGTGCACCTATTTTCCTGAGCCCTTTTTGCTTGTCTCACCCCAAAGCTCTTACTGTGGCCCTTACTTTGTCAATAAAATGCCTTTTAACAACTTATGTGGTTTCAGATGGATTATCTACGTCCCACAGGACTTCAGTTCGTGCTCAGGGACATAGATAATTGTCTATTGCGGCAAAAGACTGCTATGCATGCCCGCTCTTGCTCCCGTGCATGTTCTCGCTGCTGCCCGTTAGTAGGGAGAGAAGTGAATGGCAACGCAGTTACCATTCATTCATCTATGTGCTGGTGTCAATGATCGCCAGCATCAATGAGTTGAGATGCCTGCGGTCATTTAATTCCTGAAAGTAACACAGCCACACATTACTTGTTAGTGTACTAATAGTACGCTCAGAAAGATAATGAGCGAGGACATCTTGTGGCCAAATAGTAAAATTACACCTATATACATTTATTTTAATAAAAAGACCCACACATACATTTAAATTAAACCCTTATCTCTTACACTCTCCCATAATTACCCAAATTAAACTTTTGCATAAAAAAAATTACAATAAAAAAAATACATAAATTGTTACCTTAGGGACTGAACTTTTATAACATGTTTGGCAAGAGGGTATATGTTAATTTTTAAAATATGGGCTTGTAATTAGTGATGGACACAAAACAAATGAACCTTTATTTCCAAATAAAATATTTGCTCCATACATTGCACTAGGGAAAAAATGTAACTGTTGCAATAACCGGGAGAAATGGGCAAATAAAATATGTAGGTTTTAATTATGGTAATGATATTATTTTAAAACTATCATTGCAGAAAACTGAGAAATATTTTTTTTCCACTTTTTTCTTACATTTCCAGTTAAAATGCATTTAGAATAAAATAATTCTTATAAAAATGTCCCACCCAAAGAAAGAATAATTGGTGGCAAAAAAAAGATATAGATTGTTTCTTTATAACGTTATTGGCAGGCCCGGATTTACCTCACAGGAGTCTATAGACACAGATGTCCTGGCACCCTAGACTTCTCCCTCCATGAACCTACAAACTCTGCCGAACCGCACCGCAAGTGTGCTGGCTGTCCCAGCTGTCACTTCTCCCTTACTCAGAAAATGGTTCAGGCAGCGCTTTTGTGAGCGCAAAACAATTAAACTGCTCATACAAAAGATAATAAGACGATATGCAAAAGGCATTATTGTGGGGGGAAAAAAACAATTTTCAGTTTCAAATTTGTGCAAAAAGTGTCCAGTCCAAAATTATTCACAGTCTGTGAGAAAATCCAAAGTTCTATACCATTCCAAGTAGTCCAAGCTGTTCTAAAGCATCCTAATTACATGGAAGAAGGAGAAGGAATGATCGGCACTGCAACGTACATTTATTCTTCAAAAAGTGAGGCACAATCCGAATGCTTAATGTGAGGGATAGCGGACCCGCTGCCAGCAGGCACGAGGCAGCGGGCTCCGCTTCCCAGACTCTCACCGCCGGCGTGCCGCCGAGCGCGCGAAGGAGGCAGGATCTTTATGCCTCAAGACGGGGAGTCAGCTGACTCCATCTCCACCAGGGATTGGCTGGGGCTCTGGGGCGGCGCAGGGCAGCTCACTTGTTACAAATAGGACTTGCTAGTCAGTAGCAAGTTGTCTGCTGTCGTGAATACACTTCTGTGTTAGCACTCAGACCTTAGCTCAGTGCCCTGGTGTTGATACTAAGGATTTCACAACTTAGTTAGGATTGTATTTGATATTGTATCTGTGTTTTGACTCCGGCTATCCTTGACTACTCTCTCTCTCTACGCTATTGTACCTCTGCCTATCTGATTCTTGTTGCCGACCTCTGCCTGATTACCGATTACTCTTCTGCCTTCCGCTCCTGTACTGCTGTCACCATCTCTGTTGCCGAACCATTGCCTGTCTGACCTTTCTCCCTTCAGTGGAACGTCTCCCACTGGAGGGTTATCTCTGAGTCCTGCCTCTCCAAGACGCCTGACCCCAAGCAGACGATTACTGCTAGGGGTCGAGATCCCTTACTCTGCCTGGTTTAGAGGATCTCACTCATGGGGTTCCCATTCAGAGGTAACCACACCTCTGAGGAATTGCAGTGAGGTGGATATTTCCACACTTCTGTGATATTACTGTCTTTATTGTGTTTCTTTTGCTGGGTGTCCATAGGTTAGCAATATATCCGTATTATCGGTGATTCTGCAGATCGCCAATAATCGGGTATATATCTGCATTCTTAGCGATACTGCAGATCGTCAACAATCAGATTCTCTCTGTTTGCTGACACCGATCGTTACACTTAAATATAAAACAGTAGTGCAGCATACATGGACATACTGGTGCTCAGAGGTATGGCGGTGACGGTGGGTGCTGGGCACTGCTCCCCTGACAGCAGTTTCGCGCTGTGCCACGCTTCTATGGAGGCTCCTCCTAATTACCCTGATTAATTAGGACCAGCTGTTTTAATCAATTCAACAGGTGAAAAGCAGCAGCTCTCTGCAGTTGGTTTGTGGACAGTCATAGTTAAGACAAAGGAGCTCAGTGAGGACCTGCGGCTGGGCATTGGGGCTGCTCAAAAGTCAGGAAAGGGCTACAAGGCCACTTCTAAATGTTTTCCAGTTCCACTGGCAATAGTGCAAAGTATTATTAAAAAATACAAGATGTTCTGCACTGTGGAAAATCTCAGAGGACGTGGTTGGAAGCCAAAAGTGACACCTGCGCTGGCCAGGAAGATAGTGAGAGAGGTGATAAAGAATCCAAGGATCATCACCAAGGCCATCCTAATGAATCTGGGCTCTGCTGGTGGCAATGTCTCAAGGCAGACAATCCAACGGACACTGCACACTGCTGGGTTCCACTGATGCAGAACAAGGACACTACTTCTCCAGATAAGGCACACAAAAGCTCGCTTGGCCTTTGCAAATGCTCATCTGGACAAAGAAGAAGACTTCTGGTCTTCTGGGAAACAAAAATTAAATTGTTTAGTCACAATGATGTTTCTTTCATTTGGCGTACAAAAGGACAAGCCTTAAACCCAAAGAACACCTTTCCCATTGTCAAACATGGTGGTAGGAACCTAATGCTTTGGAGTTTTTTTTTTCAGCCAATGGACCAGGGAACCTATTCACAGTAAACGGCACCACGAAAAAAGAGTATTACATGAGGATTCTCAACGACAACAACAGGTAGTCTGCAGAGAAACTTGGCCTTGGCCACCAATGGACACTTTAGCATGACTATGACCCAAAACACACAGCAAAAGTGTTGCAGAAATGGTAAGCAGACAGCAACATTAACGTTTTGGAGTGGCCCAGCCAGAGTCCTGACTTGGATCCAATTGAGAATCTGTGGAGGGAGCTAAATATCAGATTGATGGCAAGAAGACCCTCCAACCTGAAAGATTTGGAGCTCGTTGCTATAGATGAATGGGCAAAACTACCCATGGAGACATGCAAGAAGCTGGTCTGCAATTATAGGAAGCATTTGATTTCTGTAATAGCTAATAAAGGCTTTTCGATTGATTATTGAGAAGGGTATGAATAATTTTGGACTGGATACTTTTTGCTCAAATGTTTTGCTCAAACGCTGAGAATTTTTTTTTTTTTTTTTATAATGCTTCTTGTACATCGTCTTATTATCTTTTGGGACACACCTATGTCATTTCCCGTCAAAAAATTGCTTGCTGGTTGAATAAAAGTAACTTTAAGTCAGAATTTGCCAGGGGTATGAATAATTATGGGCAGCACTGTATGTGAACACTCTCATAGGGAATCATTGCACAAGCGCTTTTAGGATGATTTTAAAAATCGCCAGCGCTTAAGAAAATACGCAAACGCTCATAGTGTGAACAAGCCCTTAGTGCACGAAACTCACAGCCAGCCAGGCGCCAAAAACTACGCATCCCATAGCAGCAATGTAATGCTGAGTAGGACGCATAAGGGTAATTCGGGGCTCCGGCAGTTGCTAGACCCTGTATTACATCTCCCTATGAGTTGCGACAACTTGGAAGGGGAATAGTATTTAACACTGCTGAGAGTTTTGTGGTAGGAGGGAGAGCTGTCATTTGTCTCTCCTGGTGCCCAACTCACCGGCTAAGAATTAACACGTACGCCCTAAGGGGGCTTTGCTATTAGCTCCTAAAGTTGGCGGCCGCTGAAACATTTCCCACTCTCAGAATGAGAACTTTAAAATAGATTTTCTCAAAAACTATAAGGGTTTTTTTTGAAAAATAAGGGGGCTTTGCTATTAACCTCTAAAGTTGGCGACCGTTTGCCTGCCATTGAAGTCTATGGATCCTGCTGCGAACAGCCGCTTTGCAAACATTTGCGGTAAATTCGTGTTTGCAAACTGAAAATGTGATGTTCGCTACATCATTAGTGAAGTGATTAAATCACCAGCAAGCAAGAAAATACTCAAAATAATTTTCAGATACTTTTTCACCTACTTTATAGTACTTTTCACATTGCAAAGTGCAAAAAATTATGTTGAAAAATTATCTCCTAGGAGAAAACTCAGGAGGAAAAGTTAATTGCATATGGGCCTGTATATTTTACCTTTTTGAAATGCCAGTTTACTTTGTTTCGAATAAATTGCATAGTTACATAGTAATGACATAGTTAGTTTGGTTGGAAAAAGACATCTGTCTGTCAAGTTCAACCAGGAATAATACAAAAAAAAAGTCTTGTAAAGGGAGAAATTCCTTCCCGACTGCAGGGGGATCGGTTTCTGCTATGCTATAGGCACCATATTATGCAGATATGCCACTGCTAATAAGTGATATTTTCCACTCTTAGGAATATTTGAATGAATTTTACAAAAATGTCCACTTAAAGTGGACCCAAATTAAAAATACAAGATTTCAGAAATATAATCTATTTTCTAAATTATAATAATAAATAGCAGCCTTTTTCAGCTGCATGATGACAAATAAATATAAAATATTTTACATTTATTGGAGGAATCCCTCCCTTCCTTTCAAATTGCCGGGATTTTTCCGGCAAACTGGTGGAGTAGATGGTGTCCGGCAATGGAGGAATTGCTAATGGCTGCCCCCAGTATAACCCTAGTTATGAAAAGAGCAGAGTGAAAAGCATGCACTGAAATGCATGATGCTGCCACCACCATATTTGACAGTGGGGATGGTGCGTTCAGAGTGATGTGCAGTGTTAGTTTTCCGCCACACATAGCGTTTTGCATTTTGGCCAAAAAGTTCCATTTTGGTCTCATCTGACCAGATCACTTTCTTCCACATGGTTGCTGTGTCCCCCACAAGGCTTGTGGCAAACTGCAAACGGGACTTCTTATGCTTTCTGTTGACAATGCCTTTCTTCTTGCCACTCTTCCATAAAGGCCAACTTTGTACAGTGCATGACTAATAGTTGTCCTATGGACAGAGTCTCCCACTTGAGCTGTAGATCTCTGCAGCTCGTCCAGAGTCACCATGGGCCTCTTGACTGCATTTCTGATCAGCGCTCTCCTTGTTCGGCCTGTGAGTTTAGGTGGATGGCCTTGTCTTGGTAGGTTTACAGTTGTGCCATACTCCTTCCATTTCTGAATGATCGCTTGAACAGTGCTCCGTGGGATGTTCAAGGCTTTGGAAATCTTTTTGCAGCCTAAGCCTGCTTTAAATTTCTCAATAACTTGATCCCTGACCTGTCTTGTGTGTTCTTTGGACTTCACAGTGTTGTTGCTCCCAATATTCTCTTAGACAACCTCTGAGGCCCTCACAGAGCAGCTGTATTTGTACTGACATTAGATTACACACAGGTGCACTCTTTTTAGTCATTAGCACTCATCAGGCAATGTCTATAGGCAACTGACTGCACTCAGATCAAAGGGGGTCGAATAATTATGCACACACCACTTTGCAGTTATTTATTTGTAAAAAATGTTTGGAATCATGTATGATTTTCGTTCCACTTCTCATGTGTACACCACTTTGTGTTGGTCTTTCATGTGGAATTCCAATAAAATTGATTCATGTTTGTGGCAGTAATATGACAAAATGTGGAAAACTTCAAGGGGGCCGAATACTTTTGCAACCCACTGTAAGCTTTCCCTATGTTTCTGCAGCAAGCTCTCCCTTCTCTAATTACTGCAGCCAGACCGAGTGAGGGAAATGGTCGACGCAGCTGCCTTATATAAGGAGGGGGGGCTCCAGGAGGGAGTGTAGTCTGGCTACCATGTGTCTGCTGACTGTGATGTAGAGGGTCATAGTTGAGCCTAATGATGTAGTATAGGGGGCGGGTCGAACTCACATATACTGTAGTTTGCGGTTTACCGCAAACGCAAACCAGCGATGCGATCGCTTGCGAACCGTTCGGGTCATCTCTAATGAAAAACTTGGTTTTACCTTAATGGAGGCTGAATGGTCTAAATGTTATTTGTTTGCTCACAAGTGCTCTCTTTCGGTCCGAGCTCAGGAGAATGCTTATGAAATTCTAACACAATAATATAGGACTCCTGAAAGGCTACATAGATATAATTCTTCCATATCTGATCTTTTTTGGCGTTGTGGCAGTTAGGCGATATGATTCATATTTGGAATGGTTGTGCTAAACTCCAGACGTTCTGGGTTCTATTAGTAATATTGAGGTGAGAAATGAGCCAGTTCATGTTTTACTTCTCAATATAGCTTGCCTAGTCAAAACATATAAAAAAATCGCTTGTTCGCCATATCCTCTGTGCCGCATGCCTTACAATACCCACATTTTGGAAGTCTTCAGGGATTTCTACAATACAAGATTGGTTGGGGGAATTGAATGATCTTAAACAAACTGAATTAATAATACATATGGCTTCTGATAGGTAAGAGAAATTTACTATGACTTGGCAAAGATGGGAAGTTTTTGCTCTTTCTGATGACGGTCGCCTGCTATTATCCTGAGAGGGTGTTTTTTTCAGATTACCCCAGTTTGGGTTCTCTGTGTAAAAAATGGGTTTATGCTGGTCCATTGGTAATTTTGTCATATGGCATTTGTTAGGAGCAGGTGTGACTGGACTTGGGACTTGGGCCCATATGTAATTAATTTTTTCACCTGAGTTTTCTCCAAGGAGATAATTTTCATCTTCTCTCTAAACAACATTTTAAACATTTTAAAACTGAAAAAGTACCAAAAAGTTGGTGAAGAGGTACTATCAAAATTATTCTGAGCATTTTCTTGCTTGCTGGTGGTTTAAATAGCATTTTATGACAACTTATAAAAATATCACCTAGGTGAAAAAGTGAATTGCATATGGGCCTTGGTCTGGGTTTTATTGGAGGCTCGGGTCTAACACTCCTCTCTGGCTTTTTCTCTTCTTTTTTTCTTTCTCTTTTCTTTCTTTTCTCTTCTTTCTCTCTATGCCCCATATGCAACTTTTTCACCTGAGCTATCTCCTAGGAGATAATTTTCATCTTCTCTTTAAACTAACTTTTTAACATTTTACAATTGAAAAAGTGCCCAAAAGTTGGTGTAAAATTACTGTCAACATTATTTTGACTGTTTTTCACCTACTTTTTGGTACTTTTTCCATTGCAAAGTGCTGAAAGGTTATTTTAAATTGAGGATGAAAAATTATCTCCTAGCAGAAAACTCAGGAGAAAAAGTGAATTGCATATGGCCCTTATATATATCCAGGCAATATCCACTTACCTAGGATGATTTGGTTCTCAAATTATCATCTAAAGATAGCAGTTAACCCCATGGTAATTTTTTATCAGTTTAATTTTGATGTGATGGATCAAGGAGGGAATTGCACTTGTATTGGATGTAAGATTCAGATGTCAGTGTTTGTAACTATATTAAGCCATTACTGATCATCTTATATGCACAGTTGCTAGTTGCACTTTGTTATCTCACTAGATATATTTCTATTTCTTCTGTATATAGGTCTATAAAACTTTGAATAAAAACGATTATATTTAAAAAAATATATATATTGTGTGGCTGGCAAGAAGTATAGTTCATACTAGTACAACTTCCTCCCTCTAGCCAATCACAGAGCATATGAGGGGGTGGGACTTAGGAGGTATATAAGGAGTAGTAGAAATTGCTTTGAGATGCCCATCTGTGAGGACATGAAAAGACCTGTGCTGTGACCTGGAGCTCATGGAGTGTGACCTGGCAATGCTGTTTACACAAAATAATGGACATTGGAATCTGAATAAAGGGCTCTTTTCCAGTATGAAACGTGATTGAAATTGCGATCGCATTAGCATTTCAGTTTCTACTATGGGAATGTGAATGAGCTACTATACTCAGTATAGTTGAGCTCAATCGCATCCAAAATGTGGTAGGACGACGATTGCGCTTGGACAAAAATCTCGGTGCAATCGGATCACGCTGACGGAAATTGCTGCTGCCGTTTCCACTACCATTACTGTACCTTGCATTTTTGCAATCCGTTAGCAATCGGAATCAGATCGCAAAATGCAGGGTAGTGGGAAAAGGCCTAACCTAGAAGGCCTGACTGAAGCTAAGTGTTACTTTTTGCTTAAATTATATATAGATAGCATAGTGCATATGTTAGAACTCTATATATTTGTAGGACATTTTAGTGCACTTTTCTTATGTTAGTAGTGTCATCTATCCTTTCCAAAATATTTTGTTACTGACTTTTGATTAAACTAACTAATTAAACCTATTACTGTGAGACTTTTAAAAAATGTTCGTTTCCTCAAATTTCACTGTTAATAATCAACAAAGTTAAATATAGCAAACCTCTGGTGAGGAATAGCATTACAGTAATTTTACAGTTGCAATGTAGACAAAAGCTCCTGCACTGAAAGGCAGGGCTTTTAACCTATATTTCATAAAAAATATGTGGCATAATTTAGCAATAATAGGCAAAAATAAGCAAATAAAACGGGAAATAATGCTAGTATACTACTCCCCCTGTATAAAGCACTTGTGAGCCCACATCTGGAGTATGAAATACAGTTTTGGGCACCACACTACAGAAAAGACATTGATTTTCTAGAACGGGCACAAAGACGGGCAACAAAATCAGAGGGATGGAAGATCTCATTTACCAAGAAAGGTTGGACAATTTGGGCTTATTTATCTTGGAAAAAGGCGACTGAGAGGTGACCTGATTAACATGTATAAATACTAGTGATGATCGTATCGACAAATTATGATTTCGCTAAATTTCGTGTACATTTTTGCAATTACGCTTATACGTAATTACGATTTGCAAATTCAATTGATTTCATGTAGTCATTCGTAATTACGCATAAAATTTAGTGAAATTTAGTGTAATTTCTTGCCGACTTTAGCAGTGAATAGCAAAGCCCCCATACAGGCTATTGACACCAGTTGCTACATATGTTAAGGAGAATCGTGGGTACAAGTAAAAAAAAAAAAAGAATTTTGCACAAAGACCTTATAGTTTTTGAGAAACTCGATTTTAAAAATGCAAGTAAAAAATGGTTTTTAAACTTAGAAAAATGACAGTTTAAAAAACATTTTTCTTTGCATTTTTAAAATCGAGTTTCTCAAAAACTACAAGGTCTTTTTGAAATGTTCTTTTTGTGACTTGAACCCACTATTCTGCTTAACATATGTAGTCATTTTGGTAGCAATAGCATGTACGGGGGCTTCCCCCCTTTTTTTCCCCACTAGGGGGATGTCCTGCTGGGAGGGGGGGGGGCTGATCGCCGCCGGCTACGTGTGACAAGCGGGGGGGGGGCTCCTCAAAGCCCCCCTCCGCAGCGATTTTCCGCCTCGCTCCCTTTCCCTTTCTCCCCTCCTTCCCCTGGGCGGCACCGTCCTGCGCCACCTCTGATAGGCTTCAGCCTATCAGATGCCGGGGATCCCCGATCTCCTTTACGTATGATGTAAACACCAGGGATTTCTTCCCCGCGTGTTTACATCTAGCCTGCGAGCCGCGATCGGAGGTTTGCAGGCTATTCACGGAGACACCCTCCGTGAACTGACATGGAAAGGCCGTTTCCATGTAAAACTACTAACGACCAGCCGCCGCCTATCGGCGTTAGGCGGTCGTTAAGTGGTTAACCTCTAAAGGCAGCGCAAAATTATGCAAAATTTTGCAAAAATGATGCGAAAAATTACACGAAATTTTGAAATACTACTATTACATATGAAACTAATAACGATTTTCTCCGAAATTTCGTATTACAATTACAATGCGTAATTGCGAATTTCGCTGCGAAATTTTGTCCCACCACTGATAAATACATCAGAAGGCAATACAATAGCTTGGCAGCTGAGCTTTTTGTCCCTAGGGCTAAACAACAAACCCGGGAACATGATCTGCGTAGAGAAGATAAAACGTTTTTACCATCTATTTAGGAAGGGTTCACAGTGAGAGTGGTTAAATTCTGGAATATCTTACCTCAGCAAGTAGTTATGTGTACCTGAGATCAAAGATTATCTAAGCTTTATTTTTACTTACCTGGGGCTTACTGCTGCCCCATGAGGTCCGGAAATCCCTCCCCATCCTCCTCAGCCCCTCTATTCTGCCGTTATCTATTTTCCCTAAATCTCTTCATTCATGAAATCAAGAAAATGGACTGCAATGTTTCTGAAGCTTACAGGATATGACAACATACTGCAATGCTGTGCGCAGCAAGCCTCAGAGAGTTCACCTTCATATGTTTTTTCCACAGACGTGCTGATATATGGGCTCTTACCTGGAAGACTTAATTTCACAGTTCTTTTAAATGGCATATCAATATTCTTGTAATGTACACTACAGACATAGACTCTCCCATAATCCTCTGCAGTAGGTGTAATCTTCAGCGTACAGTCCAGTGATTCTCCTGGGCCTCGTGTCTCGTTCTGTATTCCTTTCACCGGCTTTCCTTTACTATCAGCCCAGGTGACTTTAGTGATGTTGCTGATGTCACAGCCGGTCACATGGCAAGTTAGAGTCAGGGGCTCTCCATACTTTCCTATGGTGGGGTCACTGGTGATCATACCCAGTACTGGGAGCCCTGAGGGGGAAGATGAATAAGGGAAAAACAGATGAAAATTAATTATCTTAGCTTTAATGTCCACTTGAATATGCATGTAATTTGTGGCTGGATAGCATTTCTTACCAGCCACTTACTAAATAAATGTGTATTGCTGCGCCCTACAACCACTTGTCCCCCATTACAGAGGTAATGTCGGTTTAGTTGGATCTGGTTTCTGACATTTTAATTGGACAAATATTATAGACTGTTAAAAAAAAACAACAACAACAAAAATAAATATATATTATATATATATATATATATATATATTCACACACATACACAGTATATTTTTTCCCATTGTGTTTAAATGTTCTTAAAGGACATCTGAGGTGAAAATAAACTGATGAGATAAACAATTTTATCTATCCTCCTTCTCCTAAAAATGTTTTTTTTTTTAGATATCCCAGTTTTATTTTATATTTAAATCTAGTTTTTACATTTTTACTGTTTCATTGTCTATGCTTAATGACACATGCATTGAAGTATGCCAGATCTCAACTCTATGAACTATTGACCCTTGTTATCTCTTTACTGCTCTCAGAAGCCATTAACTGGAAAGAGTTTTTTACTGCTGGAATTCTTTACCATTGAGGGTCACACTATAGTCCGACTCAGTCCCGACCTGGACAGAAACTGTCACTTGCATACCTGATGTTTAAGTCTTTCAGGCAAAGAAAGAAAAAAAGGAACACAGCATAGTTATTTATATGCTGGGCACTGTACATACACATGTCTATCTAATTATGTCACCTCAGTTGTCCTTTAACCTCTTTGGCAGGAGGATTGCTCCGGCCCCGATGGGCCGATTTACATAATTTTTTTTTGTTGCACGCAGCTAGCACTTTGCTAGCTGTGTGAACTTACCGATAGTCGCCGATTTGCCGCATTAGAGGGTGCCCCCCCCCGAGACCCCTGCGCAGCCTGGCCAATCAGTGCCAAACAGCGCTGAGGGGTGGATCGGTACTCCCTCTGACGTCACAACGTTGATGACGTTAGTGATGTAATCGCACCCGTCGCCATAGCGACGGGGAAGCCCTAATGGAAATCCCGTTTAGAACAGGATTTCCTGATGGGCCTGATCGCCAGAGGCGATCGGAGGGGGCGGGGGGATGCCGCTGCTCAGCGGCTATCATGTAGCTAGCGCTAGGCTAGCTACATGATTTAAAAAAAAAAAATGTAAAAAATAGTGCTGCGCTGCCCCCCTGGCGAATTAATTGTAACGCCAGGGGGTTAAAGCGGACCCAAACCACACATTTTTTTAATTAAAAATATTTAGTTGTACCACTCTGACACTTACAAAGATAAATAAAAACACTCCTTCAAACCTATGATCATTTCAGTGCATGCTTTTCACTCTTCTCTTTTCATAACTAGGGTTATACTGGGGGCAGCCATTAGCAATTCCTCCATTGCCGGACACCATCTACTCCACCAGTTTGCCGGAAAAATCCCGGCAATTTGAAAGGAAGGGAGGGGTTCCTCCAATAAATGTAAAATATTTTATATTTATTTGTCATCATGCAGCTGAAAAAAGGCTGCTATTTATTATTATAATTTAGAAAATAGATTATATTTCTGAAATCTTGTATTTTTAATTTGGGTCCACTTTAAGTGGACATTTTTGTAAAATTCATTCAAATATTCCTAAGAGTGGAAAATATCACTTATTAGCAGTGGCATATCTGCATAATATGGTGCCTATAGCATAGCAGACACCGATCCCCCTGCAGTCGGGAAGGAATTTCTCCCTTTACAAGACTTTTTTTTTTGTATTATTCCTGGTTGAACTTGACAGACAGATGTCTTTTTCCAACCAAACTAACTATGTCATTACTATGTAACTATGCAATTTATTCGAAACAAAGTAAACTGGCATTTCAAAAAGGTAAAATATACAGGCCCATATGCAATTAACTTTTCCTCCTGAGTTTTCTCCTAGGAGATAATTTTTCAACATAATTTTTTGCACTTTGCAATGTGAAAAGTACTATAAAGTAGGTGAAAAAGTATCTGAAAATTATTTTGAGTATTTTCTTGCTTGCTGGTGATTTAATCACTTCACTAATGATGTAGCGAACATCACATTTTCAGTTTGCAAACACGAATTTACCGCAAATGTTTGCAAAGCGGCTGTTCGCAGCAGGATCCATAGACTTCAATGGCAGGCAAACGGTCGCCAACTGTAGAGGTTTATTTTCACCTCAGATGTCCTTTAAGAACATTTAAACACAATGGGAAAAAATATACTGTGTATGTGTGTGTATATATATATATATATATATATATATATATATATATAATATATATTTATTTTTGTTGTTGTTGTTGTTTTTTAACAGTCTATAATATTTGTCCAATTAAAATGTCAGAAACCAGATCCAACTAAACCGACATTACCTCTGTAATGGGGGACAAGTGGTTGTAGGGCGCAGCAATACACATTTATTTAGTAAGTGGCTGGTAAGAAATGCTATCCAGCCACAAATTACATGCATATTCAAGTGGACATTAAAGCTAAGATAATTAATTTTCATCTGTTTTTCCCTTATTCATCTTCCCCCTCAGGGCTCCCAGTACTGGGTATGATCACCAGTGACCCCACCATAGGAAAGTATGGAGAGCCCCTGACTCTAACTTGCCATGTGACCGGCTGTGACATCAGCAACATCACTAAAGTCACCTGGGCTGATAGTAAAGGAAAGCCGGTGAAAGGAATACAGAACGAGACACGAGGCCCAGGAGAATCACTGGACTGTACGCTGAAGATTACACCTACTGCAGAGGATTATGGGAGAGTCTATGTCTGTAGTGTACATTACAAGAATATTGATATGCCATTTAAAAGAACTGTGAAATTAAGTCTTCCAGGTAAGAGCCCATATATCAGCACATGTCTGTGGAAAAAACATATGAAGGTGAACTCTCTGAGGCTTGCTGCGCACAGCATTGCAGTATGTTGTCATATCCTGTAAGCTTCAGAAACATTGCAGTCCATTTTCTTGATTTCATGAATGAAGAGATTTAGGGAAAATAGATAACGGCAGAATAGAGGGGCTGAGGAGGATGGGGAGGGATTTCCGGACCTCATGGGGCAGCAGTAAGCCCCAGGTAAGTAAAAATAAAGCTTAGATAATCTTTGATCTCAGGTACACATAACTACTTGCTGAGGTAAGATATTCCAGAATTTAACCACTCTCACTGTGAACCCTTCCTAAATAGATGGTAAAAACGTTTTATCTTCTCTACGCAGATCATGTTCCCGGGTTTGTTGTTTAGCCCTAGGGACAAAAAGCTCAGCTGCCAAGCTATTGTATTGCCTTCTGATGTATTTATCAGTGGTGGGACAAAATTTCGCAGCGAAATTCGCAATTACGCATTGTAATTGTAATACGAAATTTCGGAGAAAATCGTTATTAGTTTCATATGTAATAGTAGTATTTCAAAATTTCGTGTAATTTTTCGCATAATTTTTGCAAAATTTTGCATAATTTTGCGCTGCCTTTAGAGGTTAACCACTTAACGACCGCCTAACGCCGATAGGCGGCGGCTGGTCGTTAGTAGTTTTACATGGAAACGGCCTTTCCATGTCAGTTCACGGAGGGTGTCTCCGTGAATAGCCTGCAAACCTCCGATCGCGGCTCGCAGGCTAGATGTAAACACGCGGGGAAGAAATCCCTGGTGTTTACATCATACGTAAAGGAGATCGGGGATCCCCGGCATCTGATAGGCTGAAGCCTATCAGAGGTGGCGCAGGACGGTGCCGCCCAGGGGAAGGAGGGGAGAAAGGGAAAGGGAGCGAGGCGGAAAATCGCTGCGGAGGGGGGCTTTGAGGAGCCCCCCCCCCCCCCCCCGCTTGTCACACGTAGCCGGCGGCGATCAGCCCCCCCCCCCAGCAGGACATCCCCCTAGTGGGGAAAAAAAGGGGGGAAGCCCCCGTACATGCTATTGCTACCAAAATGACTACATATGTTAAGCAGAATAGTGGGTTCAAGTCACAAAAAGAACATTTCAAAAAGACCTTGTAGTTTTTGAGAAACTCGATTTTAAAAATGCAAAGAAAAATGTTTTTTAAACTGTCATTTTTCTAAGTTTAAAAACCATTTTTTACTTGCATTTTTAAAATCGAGTTTCTCAAAAACTATAAGGTCTTTGTGCAAAATTCTTTTTTTTTTTTTTACTTGTACCCACGATTCTCCTTAACATATGTAGCAACTGGTGTCAATAGCCTGTATGGGGGCTTTGCTATTCACTGCTAAAGTCGGCAAGAAATTACACTAAATTTCACTAAATTTTATGCGTAATTACGAATGACTACATGAAATCAATTGAATTTGCAAATCGTAATTACGTATAAGCGTAATTGCAAAAATGTACACGAAATTTAGCGAAATCATAATTTGTCGATACGATCATCACTAGTATTTATACATGTTAATCAGGTCACCTCTCAGTCGCCTTTTTCCAAGATAAATAAGCCCAAATTGTCCAACCTTTCTTGGTAAATGAGATCTTCCATCCCTCTGATTTTGTTGCCCGTCTTTGTGCCCGTTCTAGAAAATCAATGTCTTTTCTGTAGTGTGGTGCCCAAAACTGTATTTCATACTCCAGATGTGGGCTCACAAGTGCTTTATACAGGGGGAGTAGTATACTAGCATTATTTCCCGTTTTATTTGCTTATTTTTGCCTATTATTGCTAAATTATGCCACATATTTTTTATGAAATATAGGTTAAAAGCCCTGCCTTTCAGTGCAGGAGCTTTTGTCTACATTGCAACTGTAAAATTACTGTAATGCTATTCCTCACCAGAGGTTTGCTATATTTAACTTTGTTGATTATTAACAGTGAAATTTGAGGAAACGAACATTTTTTAAAAGTCTCACAGTAATAGGTTTAATTAGTTAGTTTAATCAAAAGTCAGTAACAAAATATTTTGGAAAGGATAGATGACACTACTAACATAAGAAAAGTGCACTAAAATGTCCTACAAATATATAGAGTTCTAACATATGCACTATGCTATCTATATATAATTTAAGCAAAAAGTAACACTTAGCTTCAGTCAGGCCTTCTAGGTTAGGCCTTTTCCCACTACCCTGCATTTTGCGATCTGATTCCGATTGCTAACGGATTGCAAAAATGCAAGGTACAGTAATGGTAGTGGAAACGGCAGCAGCAATTTCCGTCAGCGTGATCCGATTGCACCGAGATTTTTGTCCAAGCGCAATCGTCGTCCTACCACATTTTGGATGCGATTGAGCTCAACTATACTGAGTATAGTAGCTCATTCACATTCCCATAGTAGAAACTGAAATGCTAATGCGATCGCAATTTCAATCACGTTTCATACTGGAAAAGAGCCCTTTATTCAGATTCCAATGTCCATTATTTTGTGTAAACAGCATTGCCAGGTCACACTCCATGAGCTCCAGGTCACAGCACAGGTCTTTTCATGTCCTCACAGATGGGCATCTCAAAGCAATTTCTACTACTCCTTATATACCTCCTAAGTCCCACCCCCTCATATGCTCTGTGATTGGCTAGAGGGAGGAAGTTGTACTAGTATGAACTATACTTCTTGCCAGCCACACAATATATATATTTTTTTAAATATAATCGTTTTTATTCAAAGTTTTATAGACCTATATACAGAAGAAATAGAAATATATCTAGTGAGATAACAAAGTGCAACTAGCAACTGTGCATATAAGATGATCAGTAATGGCTTAATATAGTTACAAACACTGACATCTGAATCTTACATCCAATACAAGTGCAATTCCCTCCTTGATCCATCACATCAAAATTAAACTGATAAAAAATTACCATGGGGTTAACTGCTATCTTTAGATGATAATTCGAGAACCAAATCATCCTAGGTAAGTGGATATTGCCTGGATATATATAAGGGCCATATGCAATTCACTTTTTCTCCTGAGTTTTCTGCTAGGAGATAATTTTTCATCCTCAATTTAAAATAACCTTTCAGCACTTTGCAATGGAAAAAGTACCAAAAAGTAGGTGAAAAACAGTCAAAATAATGTTGACAGTAATTTTACACCAACTTTTGGGCACTTTTTCAATTGTAAAATGTTAAAAAGTTAGTTTAAAGAGAAGATGAAAATTATCTCCTAGGAGATAGCTCAGGTGAAAAAGTTGCATATGGGGCATAGAGAGAAAGAAGAGAAAAGAAAGAAAAGAGAAAGAAAAAAAGAAGAGAAAAAGCCAGAGAGGAGTGTTAGACCCGAGCCTCCAATAAAACCCAGACCAAGGCCCATATGCAATTCACTTTTTCACCTAGGTGATATTTTTATAAGTTGTCATAAAATGCTATTTAAACCACCAGCAAGCAAGAAAATGCTCAGAATAATTTTGATAGTACCTCTTCACCAACTTTTTGGTACTTTTTCAGTTTTAAAATGTTTAAAATGTTGTTTAGAGAGAAGATGAAAATTATCTCCTTGGAGAAAACTCAGGTGAAAAAATTAATTACATATGGGCCCAAGTCCCAAGTCCAGTCACACCTGCTCCTAACAAATGCCATATGACAAAATTACCAATGGACCAGCATAAACCCATTTTTTACACAGAGAACCCAAACTGGGGTAATCTGAAAAAAACACCCTCTCAGGATAATAGCAGGCGACCGTCATCAGAAAGAGCAAAAACTTCCCATCTTTGCCAAGTCATAGTAAATTTCTCTTACCTATCAGAAGCCATATGTATTATTAATTCAGTTTGTTTAAGATCATTCAATTCCCCCAACCAATCTTGTATTGTAGAAATCCCTGAAGACTTCCAAAATGTGGGTATTGTAAGGCATGCGGCACAGAGGATATGGCGAACAAGCGATTTTTTTATATGTTTTGACTAGGCAAGCTATATTGAGAAGTAAAACATGAACTGGCTCATTTCTCACCTCAATATTACTAATAGAACCCAGAACGTCTGGAGTTTAGCACAACCATTCCAAATATGAATCATATCGCCTAACTGCCACAACGCCAAAAAAGATCAGATATGGAAGAATTATATCTATGTAGCCTTTCAGGAGTCCTATATTATTGTGTTAGAATTTCATAAGCATTCTCCTGAGCTCGGACCGAAAGAGAGCACTTGTGAGCAAACAAATAACATTTAGACCATTCAGCCTCCATTAAGGTAAAACCAAGTTTTTCATTAGAGATGACCCGAACGGTTCGCAAGCGATCGCATCGCTGGTTTGCGTTTGCGGTAAACCGCAAACTACAGTATATGTGAGTTCGACCCGCCCCCTATACTACATCATTAGGCTCAACTATGACCCTCTACATCACAGTCAGCAGACACATGGTAGCCAGACTACACTCCCTCCTGGAGCCCCCCCTCCTTATATAAGGCAGCTGCGTCGACCATTTCCCTCACTCGGTCTGGCTGCAGTAATTAGAGAAGGGAGAGCTTGCTGCAGAAACATAGGGAAAGCTTACAGTGGGTTGCAAAAGTATTCGGCCCCCTTGAAGTTTTCCACATTTTGTCATATTACTGCCACAAACATGAATCAATTTTATTGGAATTCCACATGAAAGACCAACACAAAGTGGTGTACACATGAGAAGTGGAACGAAAATCATACATGATTCCAAACATTTTTTACAAATAAATAACTGCAAAGTGGTGTGTGCATAATTATTCGACCCCCTTTGATCTGAGTGCAGTCAGTTGCCTATAGACATTGCCTGATGAGTGCTAATGACTAAAAAGAGTGCACCTGTGTGTAATCTAATGTCAGTACAAATACAGCTGCTCTGTGAGGGCCTCAGAGGTTGTCTAAGAGAATATTGGGAGCAACAACACTGTGAAGTCCAAAGAACACACAAGACAGGTCAGGGATCAAGTTATTGAGAAATTTAAAGCAGGCTTAGGCTGCAAAAAGATTTCCAAAGCCTTGAACATCCCACGGAGCACTGTTCAAGCGATCATTCAGAAATGGAAGGAGTATGGCACAACTGTAAACCTACCAAGACAAGGCCATCCACCTAAACTCACAGGCCGAACAAGGAGAGCGCTGATCAGAAATGCAGTCAAGAGGCCCATGGTGACTCTGGACGAGCTGCAGAGATCTACAGCTCAAGTGGGAGACTCTGTCCATAGGACAACTATTAGTCATGCACTGTACAAAGTTGGCCTTTATGGAAGAGTGGCAAGAAGAAAGGCATTGTCAACAGAAAGCATAAGAAGTCCCGTTTGCAGTTTGCCACAAGCCTTGTGGGGGACACAGCAACCATGTGGAAGAAAGTGATCTGGTCAGATGAGACCAAAATGGAACTTTTTGGCCAAAATGCAAAACGCTATGTGTGGCGGAAAACTAACACTGCACATCACTCTGAACGCACCATCCCCACTGTCAAATATGGTGGTGGCAGCATCATGCTCGGGGGGTGCATCTCTTCAGCAGGGACAGGGAAGCTGATCAGAGTTGATGGGAAGATGGATGGAGCCAAATACAGGGCAAACTTGGAAGAAATCCTCTTGGAGACTGCCAAAGACTTGAGACTGAGGCGGAGGTTTACCTTCCAGCAGGACAATGACCCTAAACATAAAGCCAGGGCAACAATGGAATGGTTTAAAACAAAACTTATCTATGTGTTAGAATGCCCCAGTCAAAGTCCAGATCTAAATCCAATCGAGAATCTGTGGCAAGATCTGAAAACTGCTGTTCACAAATGCTGTCCATCTAATCTGACTGAGCTGGAGCTGTTTTGCAAAGAAGAATGGGCAAGGATTTCAGTCTCTAGATGTGCAAAGCTGGTAGAGACATACCCTAAAAGACTGGTAGCTGTAATTGCAGCAAAAGGTGGTTCTACAAAGTATTGACTCGGGGGGCCGAATAATTACGCACACCCCACTTTGCAGTTATTTATTTGTAAAAAATGTTTGGAATGATGTATGATTTTCGATCCACTGCTCACATATACACCACTTTGTATTGGTCTTTCACGTGGAATTCCAATAAAATTGATGCATGTTTGTGGCAGTAATGTGACAAAATGTGGAAAACTTTAAGGGGGCCAAATACTTTTGCAACCCACTGTAGTTAGGCTCTTGTTAGGCTTGTTAGCTTGCTGCTTGCTAATACTTATTGCTAAAAAGCACCCCTCAACAGCTCTTCTGAGAGCTAATGTTGTTCTCGTGATCTATTTTTTTTTTTGTGTGTGTCCCACTGACACTTGCATATACAGCCCTGTCTGTCAGTCGCAGCTGGCCCTTGGTAATTGCTATTCTGTGCAAAGCCCAGCACATTCGGTGACTACATTTTCACTGCACGTGTGTGACAGCTGCACATTTGTAATACCAATCACTGTATACCTGTTTATGTTTACTGCACCTGCGTGACAGAAGCACACAGTGTTATATACCAGTCACTGCACCTGTTCACAATTCCTGTGTGTGTGACAGCTGCACATTTGTAATACCAATCACTGAATACCTGTTCATGTTTACTGCACCTGCGTGACAGAAGCACACAGTGTTATATACCAGTCACTGCACCTGTTCATGGTACCTGTGTGTGTGACAGTTGCATATTTGTGATACTAGTCACTGCATACCTGTTCACGGTACCTGTGTGTTACAGCTGCACATTGTATTGATACCAGTCACTGCATACCTGTTCAGTGCACCTGCGTGACTGCACATTGTATAATTAAAGTCAGTGCATACCTTTCACTTTCTCCCCCTCAACATGGGGAAAACAGGCAGAGGCAGGCCACCCAGCAGGTCTGTTCGAGGTTGTGCTGTCATGATTTCGTGCGGCCCTGGACCAAAGTACAGTGTTCAGAAGGCACGTGCCATCAACCCCCAAGATTGTCAGGATGTAGTTGTCTATTTAACACAGAACACCTCATCTTCCTCAGCTTCCGCACTGAACCGTGACATATCTTCCTCCTCCTGCTCTGATTCTGGCACCCTACTTAACACTCAGTTGGCCACCACCACCAAAGTGCCATCATCCCAGGGCTCAGCAGTGTGGAATTTTTTTTGTGTGTCTGTGTAACGATCGGTGAAGCACAGAGAGGATCTGATTACCGGTGATCTGCAGTATCACTGGGAATACAGATATATACCAGATTATGAGTGATCTGCAGTATCACCGATAATCCGATATACCAGCTAACCTCTGTTCACCTGAGTAGAGTGTAGTGTTTGGTGTAACGGTAACACTAGAGGACTAGGCCTCAGTGCAGTAAGGAGTACTGCACGGTTTCCTTCCGCAAACCTGAACTCTCCAAGACGGGAGGAGTCAGGCTGACAGTAGGAAGGATAGTCTGAAAATGACACTCTGGGGGATGTGTCACTGACAGGACCGGGAACTGCCTCCAATAGTAAGGTCGGTTCTCGAGGTCGGACAAGCCAGGTCGTAACCACACGGACAGATAAGGTACAGATTCAGAAGGCAGAGGCGGAGTCTAAGGTACAGGCGGAGTTCGGCAACAGGGTATCAGATATATCGAGGTACAAGATCAGGAGGCAGAAACAAAGTCTAAGGACAATCCAGGGTTCGGCAACAGAGTATCAGAATGGCAAGGTACAAGATCAGAGTTCAGGAGGATAGTCAGGCAAGCAAAGGGTCATAACAGATAATCACAATCAAACCAGTACTTTAAGCTATCAACAGAATCTAGCTTAGTGTAGGATTACAGCTCCAGCTGGTCCCGGCACACTAACGGATCTGACTAAGGGTCTGAGTGCTCCCACGTATGTGATCACAACGCCAGACAACCAGCAACTGAACAACCGGCAGTATATATACACAGGCCATTCTCCAGCACCTCCCTAAGTGCTGGACCAATGAGGAGTGGAGCCAGAGTCAGCTGACCAGCCTGGTCAGCTGACTCACTTCTGACTGTCATATATGCTCTGCCTCAGTGCGCGCGCGCGTCATTCTCAACCTAGAGGGACTACGTGTCCCAGCCACACTAACACCGCTCTGCGGTGTATCAGCCAGGGGGCCATGCGCGCTAACCGCCGCATCCAACGTGGCGGTTTCTCCGTGCTCCGCTATGCCCTGCATGGAGGCAGCCGCCTCACACTGGGCAGAGGCGGCTGCTCCTCTGCGCTCTGACACCCAAGATAATAAGGTCGTTGCTTCATTGTGGACAGACCAAATTCGATCAGCTGGACAGTCACTGTTGTTCTGTGATTGAGCTACCTCAGCCCGACCATATGAGCTTGAAAACCCCTATCGCCTGCACTCTCGCCATGGTGTGCACCAGTCCAGCATGGCCGTCACTAAACAAACAGCTGTTTGCGGTGCGTTACACAGTGAGTTTGGTCTGTCAGTGTGAAGCAGTACACGAATTACACTACCTGGTTGATGTATACACACATGCAAGATGTTTTAAAGCACTTTAGGCCTCCAATTTAGCAATAAAATGTAATTTCTGCCCTTAAAACGCTGCTGTGCGTCAAATCCTTATTTTTCCCCTGGGACTTTTGGCGTGTATCCCACTCCGCCATGCTCTCTCCAGTTGTTAGACCCCTTGAAACATCTTTTCCATCACTTTTGTGGCCAGCATAAATGTTTCTAGTTTTCAAAGTTCGCCTCCCTATTGAAGTCTATTAGCGGTTCGCAAGTTTGCACGAACCCAAACTTTTGCGGAAGTTCGCATTCGAGGTTCGCGAACCTAAAATCGGAGGTTCGAGCCATCTCTATTTGTCATGCCTCTCAGTAACAAAATTAAGGGGGTTATCACAAAAATGGGAAAGGAGAGAGTTGTGCAAATAGGAACTACTATGTTCAGAAGGGGGGATTGGAAAAACATACAGTATGTCTTCCAAATCAGATTCCCTTCTATCTGAAAGGACATTATCTGATTCGGTAGAGTAAGGAAGTGAACCAGCTGCATATACTCATTGTAACTTATTGTAACCCAATGGGTGAAGGGGAAGAAGTAACCAAAGAAGGCAGGGGAACCACACAGCCCACCTGCCAAGTCTGTTTTAATTTCAAAGCAGGTGAAGACACTTTCCTTCATCGGTTCGTAGCAGAGAGCCCAGGTGGGAATAAGGGATTTTCCTGTATGGCATATCAGGTCCCAGACAGGTAGCTATTCTATGCTGTCTAAGCATTTGGTCCCAAACTTTAAAAGTATCTTTAGTTAAAGAAGACACCCCTGCAGTAAATGGTGGATGACGGGAGGGCCAGATCCAGATTCCGCCCCAGGGTGCGTATCCCAATAACCTCTTCTCCAACGGGACCCACTGAGCATCCCGAAGATTGTGTGTCCACTCGATTATATGATTAAAATTAACTGCAACATAATATGCCTTAGGGCGCGGAAGAGCTAAACCACCATCTGATTTATATCTTTGAAGTATATGGAGTGCAATTCAAGGTTTGCAAGAGTTCCATAAATATGAAGACATTAACCGTGAAACCCTTTTCTAAAACTTCTTAGGGAGAAAAGTTGGAATAGTTTGCAACAAATACAGGAGGCGAGCCATACAGTTCATTTTAAGAATATTAACTTTGCTTATCCAGGAATGAGTTAGTGATTTCCAAGAGCTTACGTCTCTCTCCAAAGCAGTCAAAAGTGGCAAATAATTCAGCTCATACAGCCTCCTTAGGTCCGAACTCAGTTGAACCTCCAGATAAATGATAGCCGGAGACTTCTAGACAAAGGTAAAAGCATCCTTAACAATTGTGTGTAAGTCTTGTGGCATTTCAATTTTCAAGATTTCCGATTTGGCAGTGTTGATTTTATAATTGCTCATAGCCCCAAATTCCAGGACCAAACTCAGGAAATTTGGAATCATGATCAAAGGGGTAGTGACCTATACAGTAGCAATAAAAAGTATGTGAACCCTTTGGAATTATATGGATATCTGCACAAATTGGTTCTAAAATGTGATCTGATCTTCATCTAAGTCACAATAATATACAATCACAGTCTGCTTAAACTAACACCACACAAATAATTAAATGTTTCCATATTTTTATTGAACACATCATGTAAACATTCACAGTGCAGGTGGAAAAGGTAAAAAAAAAAATTCACAGTGCATGGTGTAAATCAGCTTCTTGAGGTCATGCCACAGCATCTCAATCAGGTTGAGGTCAGGACTCTGACTGGACCACTCCAGAAGGCGTATTTTCTTCTGCTTAAGCCATTCTGTCGTTGATTTACTTCTACTGTATACTTTTTATCTGCCGATCTGCAGATCTCATACACGCTTACATCTGAAAATGGCGCCTGAGAATAATGGCGCACGGTGTTGCCGCTAATCCGTTTGCCGCTTATCGCTATTTAACGTTAAAGCCTTATTGTTATTTAGCGTTAAAGCCTTATTGTTATTTAGCGTTAAAGCCTTATTGTTATTTAGCGTTAACACACAGAACCCTCTCTGTAGCTACCCCTAACCCATAAACCCCCCTGGTGGTGCCTAACCCTAACTACCCCCCTGGTGGTGCCTAACCCTAACCACCCCCTGGTGGTGCCTAACCCTAACCACCCATCTTGGTGGTGCCTAACCCTAATCACCCCCTGGTGGTGCCTAACCCTAACCACCCCCTGGTGGTGCCTAACCCTAACCACCCCCCTGGTGGTGTATATTGTACTGTAACTATAACTAACCCTACTCTCACACAGAACCCTCCCTTTACCTATCCCTAACCCTAAGTCCCCCCTTGTGGTGCCTAACCCTAAGACCCCCCTGGTGGTGCCTAACCCTAAGACCCCCCCTGGTGGTGTCTAACCCTAACCACCCCCTGATGGTGCCTAACCCTAAGACCCCCCCCCCCCCCCCCCGGGTGGTGCCTAACCTTGACAGTGTTACATTAAATCCATTCACCGTTTTGCAGTTAAATAACGCCTGCAGTTTGGCTTATGTAGGGGGCTATTGATAAATAACGTTAGTGTGTGCCACTATTGATAAATAACGTTAGTATGTGCCACTATTGATAAATAACGTTAGTGTGTGCCACTATTGATAAATAGCGTTAGTGTGTGCCGTTTTTCTTCTTTTTTCCCTGTGCGCCATTATTATGCAGTACTAACGATAAATAGCGATAAGCGTATCTTTTTAATGCGGCGCCATTTTTATGCATAGGCGCTGTGCGCCATTATTCACTGATCCGCTCATACACACCTTGTTTAACAGACATTCATTTGCAGATGAGACAATAATCTGCAGATCTGAAGATACATCCTGGTGGCTATGATCTGCACTGCAGATGAATGTCCGTTAAACAAGGTGTGTATGAGATATGCAGTTATCTAATGCCTAGTACACACCTTCCATTTTTTGTAAGATTTTCTGTTAGGTTTAAGGTGCATACACATGCACTACTGCCGCCAATGACGGGTCCGTCAGACCGTCCCGCTGGGCGGACTTTCAGCCAACAGTAGCGCGTGTGTACACACTGTCGGCGGACTGATAAGGCTGTTTTTGAACGATCGCGCTACTATCGGCTAAAAGTCCGCCCAGCGGGAGGGTCTGACGGACCCGTCGTTGGCGGCCGTAGTGCGTGTGTACACACCTTAACCTGTCAGATCACTTCCAACATGTTGGAAATTATCTATCTAACCATCTATCTGACTAGGATTAAGCATTGTTCCACTCAGCAGGAGATAACCAGAAGACAATGCACAAGAGATAATGACCAGTCTCTACTAGTACTTTACAGAAAATAATCTAATTACCTAAAATCTTACAGAAAATCTAACAGAAAAATCTAACAGAAAATTGTATGGTGTGTACTAGGCATTAGACTATGAATGCAATTGAGTTCAGCTCAATAGAATAGACTGTGTAGGTATGCTCTCATACTACATGGAAGGGAGTAAAATTGTCTGTCTGTGATCTTTCATTATCTCAAGTATGTACTTAGCTTTAGGTACTGAAAAAGATTATTTGAACCTCTCAGCAGCCATTTTGTGCTGAGATGCCATTTTGTGCTGGGACGCCATTTTGTTTCTTTAGACGCCAATTTCTTTATTTTGTAACTTTTTATATTAGTTCAAGTTGTACATATTCTATATTTTAACCACTTCCCAACTGAGGGGTTTTACCCCCTGACCACCAGAGCAATTTTCACCTTTCAGCGCTCCTTCCATTAATTCGTCTATAACTTTATCATTACTTATCGCAATGAAATGAACTATATCTTGTTTTTTTCGCCACCAATTAGGCTTTTTTTAGGTGGGACATTATGCCAAGAATTATTTTATTCTAAATGTGTTTTAATGGGAAAATAGGAAAAAACGTGGGGAAAAAATTATTGTTTTTCAGTTTTTGGCCTTTATAGTTTTTAAATAATGCATGCTACTGTATTTAAAACCCATGAAATGTATTTGCCCTTTTGCCCCGGTTATAAAACCATTTAAATTATGTCCCTATCACAATGTTTGGCGCCAATATTTTAATTGGAAATAAAGGTGCATTTTTTTCAGTTTTGCGTCCATCCCTAATTACAAGCCCATAGTTTATAAAGTAACAGTGTTATACCCTCTTGACATAAATATTTAAAAAGTTCAGTCCCTAAGGTAACTATTTATGTATTTTTTTTTAATTGTAATTTTTTTTTTTAAATTACAAGAAAAAAAAATTGGGGGGTGTGGGAGGTAAAGGGTTAATTTTGTGTGTTAAACTAATTTATTTCTATGTGAAAAATGCTTTGGATGTAGTTTTACTATTTGGCCACAAGATGGCCACAGTAACATTTTGTTTATGCGACCTGCAAGCGTCCGGAAGGACGCTTGCAGGAAGTAGAAAGAGGCTGAGAACTTTTTTTTTCCCCACAATGGTCGCGCTGCTCAGCCGAGCGGCAGCGGATCATTGCGGGGCTTAGATCAACGAACGGGAATGGATTTTCCCGTTCATTGATCTCCAGGCGAGCGGGCGGCGGCGTGTTTACGAGCACAAGCGCGGGCAGCGGCGGGAGCGCGGAAAGTACGTATTTCTCCGTCCCTGGGGGTTAAAGGATGGAAAAAGGGACGGAGAAATGCGTACGCGCGGGGGTAAAGTGGTTAAGAAAACCATTGAGAAGACATTTTTATGCAGAGTCGCTATAGAGATATAGTAGCAATAAAAAGTATATGAAACCTTTGGAATAACATTTCTGCACAAATTGGTCATAAAATGTGATCTGATCTTCATCTAAGTCACACCAATAGACAATTGCAGTCCGCTTAAACAAATACCACACAAATAATTAAATGTTTCCATGTTTTTTTGAACACACCATGTAAACATTCACAGTGCAGGTGGAAAAAGTGGTTAAATCTCCTTTGTCTGTAACAGAAAACATATTGGACTAGCACCATGTAAATAAACATGTACACCTAATGCGACTATAAAGTAATAGACCAGAATGTGCTAAGGGCAAGACCAACAAAATATATGCAAAGAAAGAATGCCCTTTCTGAAAAGCACCAGACCAATCAATTAAAGTAAGGGTAGCTACTTCTACTGCATCATCCTTTTTCTTCTACTGCATCATCCTTTTTCTTCTACTGCATCATCCTTTTTCTTCTACTGCATCATCCTTTTTCTTCATATTGCTGAGCCCTTTTTGATCTGATTACTCAGCCTTTGCACTCTAAATATTCCTATATACTTAATGCACTTTACCTTGATTATATTGCTCAAGCACTTTATTTGTTTATATTTCTATGCTTTGTTCAGATTGCTCATTTTTGTAATTTATTGAGATTTTTTTGTACCAATCTTGTGAGTGATTGTTCTTATGCTAATTATTTAGGTTTATTGTTTTTTAGGTCATTTCGTTGAGGTGGTTCATATACCCTTTTGGGGGTTTCCAAAATTGTCCTTTATTATTTATACACTGTATTATTATTTAATTTATGCAATTGAGAGACATTGCTTGTCACCTTTTTTGGTGAAGATTTTGTTTGTATTGCTCTTTTGTGGTTACGCATAATAAAGAATTTGTGACATCTACTTTAAGCGATTGGTCTGGTGCTTTTCAGAAAGTGTACTCTTTCTTTGCATATAAAATCTCCTTTGACAACAATAACTTCAACCAAACCTTTCCTGTAGTTGCAGATCAGACATGCACAACAGTCAGGAGTAAATATTGACAATTCCTCTTTACAGAACTGTTTCAGTTCAGTAATATTCTTGGGATGTCTGGTGTAAATCGCCTTCTTGAGGTCATGCCACAGCATCTTAATCGGGCTGAGGTTAGGACTCTGACTGGGCCACTCCAGAAGGTGTATTTAAGCCATTCTGTTGTTGATCTACTTCTATGCTTTGGGTCTTTGTCCTGTTGTAACACCCATCTTCTGCTCAGCTTCAGCTGGTGGACAGATGACCTTAAAGGGAATGTCCAAGCAAAATAAAAAAATGAGTTTCACTTACCTGGGGCTTCTACCAGCCCCATGCAGCCAACCTGGAGCAGCAGTGAGTGACTACGAGGGCACAGGATGGCTGCATGGGGCTGGTAGAAGCAGAACTAGCTGCCAGCGGGGGACTGGAGCAGCAGTGAGTGACTACGAGGGCACAGGATGGCTGCATGGGGCTGGTAGAAGCCCCAGGTAAGTGAAACTCATTTTTTTATTTTGCTTGAACCTTCCCTTTAAGTTCTCCTGCAAAATGTCTTCATAAACTTGGAAAGTCATTTTTCCTTCGATGATAGCAATCCGTCCTGGTCCTGATAAAGAAAAGCAGTCCCAAACCATGATGCCCCCACCACCATACTTCACAGTGGGAATGAGGTATTGATGTTGGAGTGCTGTGCCTCTTTTTCTACACACACAGTGTTGTGCACTTCTTCCAAACAACTCAACTTTAGTTTAATCTGTCCACAGAATATTTTGCCAGTACTGCTGTGAAACATCCAGGTGCTCATTTGCAAACTTTAAACGTGCAGCAATGTTGTTTTTTGGACAGCAGTGGCTTCCTCTGTGGTATCCTCCCATGAACTCCATTCTTGTTTAGTGTTTTACATATCACAGATTCGCTAACATGGATGTTAGCATACGCCAGAGACTTTTGTAAGTCTTTAGCTGGCACTCTAGGATTCTTCTTCACCTCATTGAGCAATCTGCACTGTGCTCTTGCAGTCATCTTTACAGGATGCCCACTCCTAGGGATAGTAGCAGCAGTGCTGAACTCACTCCAATTAGCTCTTGGAGAGATGTCAAGGGGTTCCCGTACTTGTTCCACCTGCACTGTGAATGTTTACATGGTGTGTTCAATAAAAACATGTAAACATTTAATCATTTATGTGGTATTAGTTTAAGCAGACTGCAATTGTCTATTGTTGTGACTTAGATGAAGATCAGATCACATTTTATGAACAATTTGTGCAGAAATCCATATAATTCCAAAAGGTTTATATACTTTTTTTTGCTACTGTACATAAAATGGTAAGTTCCTTTTAAACTGCTATTTGTTTTTCCACAATTCAAATTCTCTGTCTAGTTGACTAAGGCTGAATAACACCATCTGCTAAAGGCCAGGAATGATAATATTTCCCTTAGTTGTCTAAATTTCCCAAAACAGAAGTTAGTTGTAAAATGTGCTGCATGCAAGGATGATGAGTTCATTGTTATGAGAAATTTTCATTACCGTATATACTCGCAAGCAAGCCGAATTTTTGACCCCCAAAAAGGGGGTCAAAAGTTGGGGGGTCGGCTTGCTTGCGAGTCACCTGTGGTCCGCGCCCCTCCCCCCTGCTCCCCCCCTACGGCCACGGCTATCACCTGAGCCGGCCACGCATCTTCTATTATTCCCCTCTCCGCTCGTATAGTCATTCACAGCAGCGCGCCCCACGGCGGCTGCTGTGATGATGAAGCAGGAAGCCGTAGAGAGAGAGTGGCTTCCTGTAGCTATGGGAACCGCTCTCTCTCTCTCTACGGCTCCTGCCTCATCTTCACAGCAGCCGCCGTGGGGTGCGCTGCTGTGAATTACTTTATGAGCGGAGAGGGGAATAATAGAAGATGCGGGGCCGACTCAGGTGATAGCGGCGGCTGCGGGGGAGGGGGGGGGGGTTAGGTGGGGGCACTATACTAGCTATACTGAGTACTACCTACCCTGGGCACTATACTAGCTATACTTGGCACTACCTACCTATACTGGGCACTATACTAGCTATACTGTGCACTGCCTACCTATACTGGGCACTATACTAGCTATACTGGGGCACTACCTACCCATACTGGGCACTATACTAGCTATACTGGGCACTATACTAGCTATACTGGGCACTATACTAGCTATACTGGGCACTATACTAGCTATACTGGGGCACTATACTAGCTATACTGGGCACTATACTAGCTATACTGGGCACTACCTAGCTATACTGGGCACTATACTAGCTATACTAGGCACTATCTACCTATACTGGGCACTATAGTAGCTATACAGGGCACTATACTAGCTATACTGGGGCACTACCTACCCATACTGGGCATTATACTAGCTATACTGGGCACTATACTAGCTATACTGGGGCACTATACTAGCTATACTGGGCACTTTACTAGCTATACTGGGGCATTATACTAGCTATACTGGGACACACTGGGGGGATCACGCGGCCAGCATTTCCTACCCCCGGCTTATATGAGGGACAATCATTTTTTCCTGTTTTTTCAGGTAAACGTTGGGGGGTCGGCTTATATGCGGGCAGGCCCGGCCCTAGACTTTTTGCCGCCTGAGGCAATTTTCAAAGGAATCGCCGCCCCCTGCCCCCCCCCCCCAAGCCGTGGGTGTGGGGGGCCACCCGAGCTGGAGGGGATAGCGGGCAGGAAGGGGGTATTGGGCCTAGCGGCGGGGAGGGGGGCAGGACCCCCCCCTCCCTCGCCTGGGTCCCCCGTCCTCCGCTCCCCTCCAGCTTTAAAAAGTTCCGTGCTGGCTGCAGCTATGTGTAAGAGGCAACGGGCGGGGATCACTCACCTCTTCCTCGTTCCAGGCCAGCCTGCGCTCCACTGACGTCACTTCCTGCTACGCCGCAGGAAGTGACGTCAGTGGAGCGCACGCTGGAACGAGGAAGAGGTGAGTGAACCCCGCCCGTTGCCTCTTACACATAGCTGCAGCCAGCACGGAACTTTTTAAAGCTGGAGGGGAGCGGAGGACGGGGGACCCAGGCGAGGGAGGGGGGGTCCTGCCCCCCTCCCCGCCGCTAGGCCCAATACTCCCTTCCTGCCCGCTATCCCCTCCAGCTCGGGCGGCCCCCCACACCCACGGACGGGCGGGTGCCGCCCCCCCCAGAAGTGCCGCCTGAGGCAAAAGTTTCACCCCGCCTCATGGGCGGGCCAGCCCTGTATGCGGGTCGGCTTGCTTGCGGGTATATATGCTAATTCTTCTCTACTTATTAAATTAATATGATTTCTATGATGTAAAATACGCAGTTTTTTCCCCTTTATAACTTCTAGAAAGGTAAATAAACCCTGGAGTAAGCTTTGGACATATATACTGCCTTGTTTGTTCTTTCCTTATTCCTGGTGCCACTGATTGGCTGAACCTATGCCGACTGTGGTGTATGCGTTTATTGTGTGATTGGAGTCTCCACAAGAACCCACTATTTTTATAATATTTACAGGTACCATACATCATATCATAACCATGTCACATAAAATAACAATAACCAAAGAGGGGATAAGTGAAGAGCCCTGATGCTCAACTGCACCCACCCACTCAAAGGACACAGAAAGTATTAGGACTTCATGAGATCACACCCACAGTGCCACCGCATATTCTTACCTAAGAATTGCCTTCCTCCATTATCCCTTTGCCACTGTTATGACAACAGTCCTCACTTCAAAACAGTAGAGTGCTCGGGTTAGAGCTGTTTGGGGATTAAAGTTGGTTCCCATTATTTCATATTATGATGCGCTTTTTTCCTTACCCTTCCCTTATTTTCTCAGTAATTCTATCCTTCTCCAGTTCAGCATTCTTTCCCACCATCTGAATACCACTTCTAACTTAGGGGCTGGATCCCCTCACACTGTTAATGAGAGCTCTGCACATGCCTTTCACTGTGTTCTGATCCCCATATTAAATGTGGGACTAGTACCCCAACCTCTTATCTCCTCTGCCATTTCTCACGTCCCCTTCCTTCCTTTTCATGCTATCCTGCAAGAGCAAGAAAAACTGCATGACATGGATTATACTGGCCACAACAGCCTCTCTGCCATCTCCGATAGGTGTATCAATATTCGATGGTCTCTTTATTAGGTACACCTTGTTAGTTCCAGGTTGGATCCCCTTTAGCTTTCAGAACTGCCTTAGTTCTTTGTGGCATAGATTTGAAAAGGTGTTGGAAACATTCCTCTGAGATTTTGGGCTGTATTGACAAGATGGAATCACAGATTCTGCTCATCTCCTGTTCCACTACATCCCAAAGGTGGTCTATTGGATTGAGATCTGGTGACTGTATTGGGCATTGGAGTACAGTGAACTCATTGACATGTTAAAAAAAAACAGTTTGAAATTATGTGAGCTTTGTGATATAGTACATTAGTAGCCATCAGAAGACAGGTGCATTGGGGTCATAAGGGGTTGGACATGGTCAGCAAAAATACTCTTTGCTTTAGCATTTAAACAATCCTCAACTGGTACTTAGGGGCCCAAAATGGGCTAAGAAACTGTCCCCAACACCATTACACCACCGCTGGCCTGAACTGTTGATACAAACCAGGATGGATCCATGCTTTCATGTTGTTTACATAAAATGTTGAACCTTGTATCTGTAATCAAGACTTAAAGGGGCACTACAGTGAAAAATTGTAAAATTTAAAATATGTGCAAACATATACGAATAAGAAGTAAGTTTTGTCCAGAGTAAAATGAGCCATAAATTATTTTCCTCCTATAATGCTGTCACTTACAGTAGGTAGTAGAAATGTGACAGAAGCGACAGGTTTTGGACTAGTCTATCTCTTCATAGGGGATTCTCAGCAAGGCTTTTATTCTTTATAAAGATATTCCCTAAAAAGGATTTAAACAATGATGCTGGCCAGCTTCCCTGCTCACTACACAGTTTTTTGGCAGTTGGACAAAGCAACTGCCATTCACTAAGTGCTTTTGAAGAATAAATAAATCCCTCAGAATCCCCTATGAAGAGATGGACTGGTCCAAAACCTGTCGGTAATGTCAGATTTCTACTACCTAATGTACGTGACAGCAACATAGGTGAAAAGTAATTTCTGGCTCATTTTACTCTGGACAAAACGTCCTTCTTATCTGTATATGTTTGCACATATTTTACATTTTACAATTTTTCACTGTAGCGACCCTTTAATAAATAACAAACTTCTGAGTATTGTACTGAGGAAAAAGTCATATATAGGGGTCCTAAGGACAACCACGTGCAGTACAGAGATATGAATGTTTGCTGAAGTAGCAACAGGCAGTGTATCAATATAAAAATGAAAACCTCTCCAACTGGGTTATGTGGGAGGTACTAGTGTGAACCACACTGATATGCTGGAGTCCTTGTTGATCCCCCACTTCCCCATGTGTACGTCTCAGGGAGGGGTGTAGCTATCCAGCACACAGGTGGGAGAAGGAGAGCGTAATCAACTGGGTGAGTAGAGAAGTCCGAGGGACATTGTTATCAACCACCTCAGGTCCTGTGCAATACTACTCACTGCAGTTGCTTAAACAACATACTGGGGAAGACATATGTCTTTAGGGTGCAAATATATACAGTGACACAACTTTGACATGTTTCACCCCAAAGGGCCTCTTCAGAAAGTAAGAATAGTGTACAGTGTAACAGAAATATAGCTATTTAGAATATCCTCCCTTCAGAATTTCCAGTAGCAAACAGCCCCAATCAGAGGCACCCCCCCTTTCCAAGCCCCCCTCCCCCCCAGCACCACCAGTATAGGCCCTGCGACCCAACAGGCCCCAGAGCAGTTTTCATTCATTCATTCATTTTAAAGGTCCATTCAATTACAAAAGGGCTTGTTTAGCAAACATACATGTTATGTGAATACTTCAGCAAAAGTGTACATATTTTGTATTATAGCGCCAGAACATCAGACACATAATGAGAATGTGCCTTCAGTTTGTATAATCAACGGACCGCATCAGCACAATGAGAAGAATTCACATTATGTAAAGGAAGAAGAAGGAGATATCTCTCACAGCTTTACCAGTTCTCCGACCTTAAAGCCAACAGTGAACAAAGATGATGGGGTGACCACCAATTATGGGACCTTCCACCCTGCAACACAGACAGAAGCAGAGAAAGAGCTGACTGTAAGACCGACTGGTGAGTTACACAGAATCACTACTGCCTTCATTCCTAGCTTTATATCACACACTATTTCCATAAACTACGGTGTTGTGCTGTGTGAGCTATACATTTCCTTTTAAATGGACCCTGAGGACCTTTTAAAAACACAATTTACACTTACCTGGGGCTTCCTCCACCCCACCATAGGCCCCGAGGTCACCCGGCATCCACATGGCTCCTCTCCCGGCCCCTTTGCTTATCGCGTCGCCGCTGTGCACACAATGTGTCATCACGCCGCCCACTACGCATCATCACACCAGCTGGTCTGAGAGTCCTGAGCATACGCGGTTCAGAGTTAGAGAACCGCGCATGTGCCAGGGGACCTCACAGCCTACAGTGGAATGGAGGAAGCCCCAGGTAAGTGTAAATTGTGTTTTTAAAAGGTGCTCAGTGTCCCTTTCAGGCTTAAAATAACTTTTGTTTCTCCGTTTAGCAAATCCACCATATTTTTGTGATCTACATTTAACCCTTTAGCAGCAAATACATCTTTCCTGTAGGGTATGCACGGTGGGCGGCAGGGAGTTTTTATAGTTACGTGTCCAGACAGCTTGGAATGGCTTCTTCTTCCACCACCGTGGTGGCGATGTAATCCTGACATGTCTGCTCGGTTCTGTTTATTATATGACATGTGATAAGGAGCCAGGAGACCATTTCAGCATTACGGTGCCACCCAGTGGGGGAAGAGTGGTAATGGTAGGGTCTCCTCTATCACCCCTCTTCCATCACTGGGTGGCACTGTAAGGACGACACGATCTTCTGGATCACGATTACGTGTCATATCATGTGATCGGGACCCAGAAGACCTGCCGGAAGTTCAGAGCCACCAGTGGAGGAAGAGAAGAAGCTGTCCGGAACAGGTAACAATAACTGCTCCTTTCCAACCGCTGGTTTGGCTGCACTAGGCAGCCAAACAAGATTTGCCGACAGAGGTTTAGAATGCTCAGCAGGTTTCAAACAAAATTTAGTATGAAGTTCCTAATGGGTTAAAGAATTAAATTGGGAAACGCTGCTGTTGGTAACATAGCTTTATTTTAGAAACCATTATCATTATTGTTTATTTACAGAAAACTACACAATACTTTCTAAAAGCTGAAATCAGAACCACGTCCCTGTTCAGCGACTGCGTATGATGTCAGAAGGAGCCATCCTTTGGCTGTTGTTAGAGGAAAGGAATTAGGTACAGTGACCAGATTTTTGTAGGCTCAACCTGGGACAGGGCGGGGGGGGGGGGGATAGTGGGGGGCGTGTCGAAAAATGGGGGTCTGCGCGCCGCTCTGAAAAATGGGTGTGGCCATGACATTCTATGGGCGGAGCTAACGTAATGATGTAACAGCGAGGCATAAGAAAGCAGTGTTTACGCCATGATGTGGTCAAACGAGGATGTGCATCATGGGTGTGTAGAAACTGTGTGATGCTATTTAATAGTATACCGTAACCACAAAGCAGCAAACATAGCCAACTATGACCATTAAATAATAAATGCAGCAACAGTTACCCCAGACACCACAAAATAAACGCAATGGGCAACATGTCAGCACAAAATATACGTATTGCGGGCAAAATGTCAGTACAAAATAAACGCATTGCGGCCAACATGTCAGCACAAAACAAACGCATTGCGGGCAATGTCAGCACAAAATAAAAGCATTGCGGGCAACATGTCAGAACAAAATAAACGCATTGCGGGCAACATGTCAGCACAAAATAAATGCATTTCGGGCAACATTTCAGCACAAAATAAACGCATTGCGGGCAACATGTCAGCACAAAATAAACTCATTGCGGGCAACATTTCAGCACAAAATAAACGCATTGCGGGCAACATGTCAGCACAAAATAAACGCAATGGGGGCAAACATGTCAGCACAAAATAAACGCAATGGGGACAAACATGTCAGCACAAAATAAACACATTGCAGGCAGCATTTCAGCACAAAATAAACGCATTGCGGGCAACATGTCAGCACAAAATAAAACGCATTGCGGGCAACATGTCAGTACAAAATAAACGCATTGCGGCCAACATGTCAGCACAAAACAAACGCATTGCGGGCAATGTCAGCACAAAATAAAAGCATTGCGGGCAACATGTCAGCACAAAATAAACGCATTGCGGGCAACATGTCAGCACAAAATAAATGCATTTCGGGCAACATTTCAGCACAAAATAAACGCATTGCGGGCAACATGTCAGCACAAAATAAACGCATTGCGGGCAACATGTCAGCACAAAATAAACGCAATGGGGGCAAACATTTCATCACAAAATAAACGCAATGGGGGCAAACATGTCAGCACAAAATAAACGCAATGGGGACAAACATGTCAGCACAAAATAAACACATTGCAGGCAGCATTTCAGCACAAAATAAACGCATTGCGGGCAACATGTCAGCACAAAATAAAACGCATTGCGGGCAACATGTCGGCACAAAATAAACGCATTGCGGGCAACATGTCAGCACAAAATAAACGCAATGGGGGCAAACATTTCATCACAAAATGAATGCATTGCGGGAAACATTTCAGCACAAAATAAACGCAATGGGGGCAAACCTGTCAGTACAAAATAAACACATTGCGGGCAACATTTAATTCAGCACAAAATAAACGCATTGCGAGCAACATATCAGCAAAAAATAAACGCACTGGGCGCAAACATGTCAGCACAAAATAAAGGCAATGTGGGCAAACATGTCAGCACAAAATAAACGCAATGTGGGCAAACATGTCAGCACAAAATAAACGCAATGTGGGCACATTTCACCTGAAAAAAAAGCATTTACTCACCTGAAGTCCCCTCACGTAGCCGGCCTCTGGTATGCGTGCAGCTCCCCTGGACGATCCTCCTTCAATCTCCCGCTCTCTCTCACAGGCAGAGCAGGGCTATGGCAAGATGGCGTCCGGAGGCGGAGCCCTGTACTGGAGACACAAATAGTCTCCAGTACAGGGCTCCACCTCCGGACGCCATCTTCCCGTAGCCCTGCTCTGCCTGTGCCTGCCGGAGGAGGTCAATGCAGGGCAGGCTGCTGGAGCGGGGCTGTGGGGAATGAACTAGCGTAGCATCTATGAGACGCTGCGGCTAGTTCATGTACGGTGGCCAGAGTCCCGAGGCCGGGACGTCCCGCTGCTAAAAGCGGGACGTTTCCAGGGACCTCATGCAGCCTGGGACAGTGCCCCCCGAAGGCCGGACGCGTCCCGGGTAAAGCAGGACGTATGGTCACCGTAAATTAGGGCTCGTTTCCAACTGTGCTGGATTCTGTATTCAAGACGGATGCTGGTACTTGTGCTGTTGCGATAACTCATCTGGACCCTCTAGCCATGCCACGGACGTCTATGGGGATTTGGATGCGTCATCTGAAAAAAATGCTAACCGCACTACGTTTTTCCCCGTACTTGAATTTGGAAGCAGTCCATTGATTTTAATAGGCTGTAGTTCTCCATCCCCTTTAACCAGTAAATGAGAAGACGCCTTTCGTACAGGAGAAATTTCATTATTCAACTTGTGGGCAATGTGAGGAACGAAAATTCAAGAAAGAGAGGAAGACCCTCCTTTTCTGACATACTCGTAAGGATGGTGGCATCCAAGTGTAAAAATACATACAACATTCTAATAGTTGAAATAAGAATGAGAGATAATCTCTTACCTCTCCTGATGACAAAAACACCAGTAGTACTAAAAAAGTATTTATTCAAATCCCAAAATAGACTACACGTTTCACGGGAAGTAGCCTGCTTCCTCAGGTCAATACACAATGCCTTGCAACAAGGTGAATAGAATATGGGGGCCTCTGATGAGTATAGTTGTATATACTTACAACTTCCCATTTATTTACAATACTACACCATTGGGCTGCTGATATCTCTGTTTACCTAGGTGTTCTTGAGTACAAGGTCACTACAAGGACCACCAAAGCCCTCCTTTTCTGACACAAACACAGTGGTGTAGCAATAAGAGATGCAGTGGTTGTGACTTCACCAGGGCCCTTGGGTCAGAGAGCCCCCGGAGGGCCCCTCTAAAACCACAGTATTACCTCTTTATGGGTCCTATGCTGGTAATGATCACTTCTATAGATCCTTTAACCCTCCTGGCGGTCTATTAAAAACCGCCAGGGGGCAGCGCAGCCGTGTTTTTTTTTTTTTTTTAAATCATGTAGCGAGCCTAGGGCTCGCTACATGATAGCCGCTGTGCAGCGGCATCCCCCTACCCTCTTCGATCGCCTCCGGCGATCAGGAAATCCCGTTCAAAGAACGGGATTTCCTGGAGGGCTTCCCCCGTCGCCATGGCGACGGGGCGGGATGACGTCACCAACGTGATGGACGTCGTGACGTCTAAGGGAGTCCCGATCCACCCCTCAGCGCTGGCTGGAGCTGATAGGCCAGGCAGCACAGGGGTCTAGGGGGGGTGTTGCTCTGCGGCGATGCGGATAGCGGCGAATCGGCGCGGGGCGGCGGCGATCGGTGTGTTCACACAGCTAGCAAAGTGCTAGCTGCGTGCAGCAAAAAAAAATTGCGCAAATCGGCCCAGCAGGGCCTGAGAAAACCTCCTGCGCAGCTTACCGCCAGGAAGGTTAAATAGTAGCGATCATTAAAAAACTGTTTCCCATTCCCTGCTTGCTCCTTTAAGCCTTCTGCGGCCCTTGGCTTGTTTTGGTGCAAAATGTCAATTATTATGTATAGAGTGCTTGGGGGACCCAATGTAAAGCCTGCACTGGGGCCCAAAGATACTTAGCTACGCCACTGCACAGACAAAAGGCTAAATGGTGAGATACATTCCATATTGCAAAATGAACAAAAAAAACATTTCACAGTTTCCAGCAAAAAAAATGAGAAAGGTGGAAGGAGAAAAAACATTATCAAGTGTGAGACATGCATAGAGAAGCATAAAGTTAATTCAGGAGATTGCTTCAAAAAGTATCACTCTCTGAATAATATAAAAAACATAAACAAAAACTCTTTATTTTTTGGAAGCTAAAATAAGTAATGAAAACATCTGGGGTGTTCATATTTCTGTTTTAATAATTTGAAAATGTGGGATAATTATAAGCCATCCATCAACCTCTTACCACACTCAAAGGAAGGCATCCATTTCCCACCTAAAGATTGTCAATTATGCTAGATCCGTGGGAAAATCTGTACAGTCTAACATGAAAAATTCATAGAGGGAATAACACACATGATCCTTGTGAAACCGGACACTAAGAGCTAGGGAGTATGTAACTGGAATTGGAAACAGTTATGGGAAACGCTTATCAGAGGATGCACCACAGATCATGCTGGCTGACATCCCAAGCTAGTAATGTACAGAGACTGAATAACATTAATTATGCAACAGACTGAATGTGGGGTGGAGCCTTAAAACAGTTGAAAGCTTGATAAATGGTAGGAAAACTTTCCGTAGAATGAATAAATGTACGGTAATTCAAAAATTGCACAAAACAAATGGTTAATAGGAGGAAGCAGGCCAAGAAAGCAAATTCACATTAAAGTGAAACTTAAAGGACAACCGAGGTGACATGTGACACGATGAGATAGATGTGTGTATGTACAGTGCCAAGTACACAAATAACTATGCTGTTACTTTTTTCTTTCTGTGCCTGAAAAAGTTAAACATCAGGTATGCAAGTAACAGTCTCTGCATGGGTAGGGACAGGGTCGGACTGGGTCAGACTATATAGTATAACCCTCACTAATAAGTCATTACAGCCATAAAACACTTTCCTGTCAGTAAATGGCTTCTGAGAGCAGGAAAGAGATAAAAAGGGTACATAATTCATAGATTTGAGCACTGACATACTTCAATGAGGGTGTCATTGAGCAGAGACAATTAAACAGTAAAAACGTAAAAACTAGATTTAAATATAAAATAAAACGGGGGGATATCTAAAAAGGTCATTTTTAGCAGACTGAGAATAGATATAATTGTTTTTCTTATCAGTTTATTTTCACCTTGGATGTCCTTTAAGCCCAACTGGACGAACACTCTCGGCCGTTAGTCCAGCGATCAATGAAAGGGATTATAGATCCCTTTCATTGATCGAACCCCCCCTCCCCCGCAGAAAAGCCGACAGCGTCTCATCAGATGCTGCGGTTTTTCTGAGATGAAAAAGTTCCCCGTCTTCATTCTTCTTCCTCGGAGCGACGTCGATCGCTCCCAGGACTTTGGCTGTGGCCATCTTGTGGCCAAATAGTAAAACTACACCCACATCCACTTTTTTAACATTTAAAATTAGCTGTTTACCTCCCACATCAAAAAATACCCAAATAAATTTTTTACTAAAAAAAAAATTAACAAATTACAATAATAAAAAAAACCCATAAATAGTTACCTAATGGTCTGAACTTTTTAAAGATGCATGTCTAAGGAGTATATTAATATAATTTATAAAATTATGGGCTTGTAAATAGTGATGGACGCAAACTGAAAAAAATGCACCTTTATTTCCAAATAAAATATCGGCGCCATACATAGTGATAGGGACATAATTTAAATGGTGCAATAATCAGGACAAATGGGCAAAGAAAATACATGGGTTTTAATTATGGTAGCATGTATTCATTTCAAACTATAATGGCCAAAAGCTGAGAAATAATGATTTTTTCAATTTCATTCCTAATATTCCTGTTAAAATGGATTTAGAATAAATTAATTCTCAGCAAAATGTATCACCCAAAGAAATCTCAATTGGTGGCGGAAAAAACAAGATATACATCAATTCATTGTGATAAGTAGTGATAAAGTTATTGGCAAATGAATGGGAGGTAGAAGTTGCTCAGATGCGAAAAATTAACAATCCTTCGGGCTTAAAGAAAAACACCGACCTAGAATTGAACTTTATCCCAATCAGTAGCTGATACCCCCCTTTACATGAGAAATCTATTCCTTTTCACAAACAGACCATCAGGGGGTGCTGTATGGCTGATATTGTGGTGAAACCCCTCCCACAAGAAAAGTATGTACTCTTGGCAGTTTCCTGCCTGTGAACCTTGTTGCATTGTGAGAAATAGCTGTTTACAGCTGTTTCCAACTGCCAAAAAAGCATGCAGCAGCTACATCATCTGCCAACAGTAAAAATGTCACCATGTAATAAATGTCAGAATGTAAATCAGGGATTTAAAAGATTTTACAATGGGCAAACACTGTCTAAATCATTTATACATAATTATTGTAAAAATTAAGCACTTAATTACATTATTTTCACTGGAGTTCCTCTTTAAGTGGTTAAGTGAAAACAAAGTGAAGAGAGATAAACAATTGTATCTATCCAATAAAAAATACTTTTAGATATCCCACAGTTTAAAAACTTGAAAAAGAAGATTTATTATTTTGTATTAGCTGAATGTAATGCATATTTATTTGTGTGCTTGCCACTATACATACACGTCTGTCTCATCATGTCACATGTCACTTAAGGTTCCCTTTGTGTTCCGCTATCAGCTTTTTGTGATCTGATCCCAATTGCTTGAAGAGCGCCAAACACTAGATTATACAAAACTGCTCAAAATAATGTAGAAACATTTCTATCAATGTAATCACACAAACGTCAGTCCTGTTGGTTTTCGTGCTGCCATTTTGTTTTTAAAGGCTAAAAATCTACGTTTCCATTTATTGCCACAGCTGGATGATAACAGTTTTGTTTTTGTTTTTTATTGTTGAACAGTTCCAATCTTGAATGATTGATCTATTTATCTGTTTCTTGCACTTAGAAGCTATGGTCAGTAATTACTTTTATGTAAAAGCAGTATTCAGTTAATCAGTATTAGGCTACAGTGCCTAGAAAGTTTCATTTAAAGTTGTGGATCTTTAACCGTACAGTAAGAAAAAAGGAACACAGCCTAGTTATATTCAGACTTGGGACTGTACGTGTTTTTGCTTTGGTCTTATTGTGCCACATGTCAGTTTAGGTACTTTTTAGCATTCCTGTAAGTGACAGAGCAAGTTCACCCTAAAGTCCCGAGCACACGCCAGTGGAAACTGGCTGAGATGGCTGATAATGACTGCCTCTACTGAGAATCCAGCATGTGTACGGCAATCCCCGATGCCCCCGACTGCTTAGCCATTGATCGTCCTGGCAGATCACTTTGATCAACTGAGACATTGTCCTCCCCTACTTACGATGCCCCCGGGCAACGTCACTCTCGCCTGCATTGCCGGCTAAGGGATTGGGTTCTGATCTCTGTCGGGCAACATCGATTGTGTTTATGGGTCTTTAGATTTTCAGCCCTTAACCACTTCAGCCTAAAGTGTTGTTCACCTTATACATCTGAACAACTTTCACCTCCCATTCATTCACCAATAACTTTATCACTACTTATCACAATGAAATGAATCTATATCTTGTTTTTTCCGCCACTAATTAGGCTTTCTTTGGGTACATTTTGCTAAGAATTATTTTTTTCTAAATCCATTTTAACAGGAAGATTGAGAAAGAAATGGAAAAAAAATCATTATTTCTCAGTTTTTGGCCATTATAGTTTGAAATTAATACATGGTACCGTAATTAAAACCTATGTATTCTATTTGCCCATTTGTCCAAGTTATTACACCATTTAAATTATGTCCCTATCACAATGTATGGCGCCGATATTTTATTTGGAAATAAAGGTGCATTTTTTCAATTTGCGTCCATCACTATTTACAAGCTTATAATAAAAAAAAAATATATTAATATACTCTCGTGACATGCAAATTCAAAAAGTTCAGATCCTTAGGTAACTATTTATGTTTTTTTTTAATTGTAATTTTTAAAATATTTTTTTAATTAAAAATGTTATTTGGGTAATTTTTGGTGTGGGAGGTAAACAGCTAATTTTGTAATTTAATGTATTTATTTAATAAAAAATTTATGTGGGTGTAGGTTTACTATATGGCCACAAGATGGCCACAGTCAAACAGTCCTGGAAGCGAACGATCCCGCTTCCAGGAACCATTAGGAGGATGGGAAACTTTTTGTTGACCGTCGTTTTTTCTGCGGGAGAACTAGATCAATGAGTGGGAATTATATTCCCATTCATTGATCTCAGGGCCAACAGCAGGCAGGGGCAGCATGCGTGATCCGCGCACTGGCAGCAGCACAGCCTATCTGGACGGATATATTCATCTTTATAAGTGGTTAAGGGCTAATGCACGGCTATAGGGATTTGGATGTAGTCTGCGGAAAACTGCAGTGGACAGAATTTTTTGGGCCACACTCAATTTGGATTCAGCCTATTCATGTCAATTCGGATTTAGCCTATTCATGTCAATAGGCTGCGATTCCACATCCGAAATCATGTGTGCAAAATGGCCACGATTCGTAGCTAGTGGAAATAGGGCCTAAAACCACAATAAGAATATCTTATTCAGGGAAAGTCCTATTTAGAATGAGTTCTTTATAATTGTTTTTCTCAACATTTTATTTACACCTCATTCATTTAAATGTCATAAAAAAAACAAAACAAAAAAAAAACTATTAAGCAATTTTGTAAAAAAAAATTTCAGTTGAACATCTTTGCATTATAACTCACCCTTGACAAGCTAAGTTTATGAAATGTACAGCAAAGTCCCCAGTATCTGGCATCGGCAGGGATCACCTGATGCACTTGCCATGTGCTTGCCAGTTGCTTGAGCAACTGGCCTAAAAAGCACCAACCTCCCCCCAAATACTCACTTGGCCTCCAACAAAGTCTTGCAGCCTTCCTTTTACTCCTAGTGGCTTTCTAGCATCCTCTATGCATGGAAGCTGGCGTGTCACCCCACTTGCATTGGGTCACATGATATGCCATGAGCCATGCATAGATCCCGAGAAGCCGCTACGAGCCCACTAGGAGCAACAGAAAGGCTGCAAGATGTCATTGGAGGCTTGATAAGAATTTAAACACCCACCAAAACTCCAAAACAAATTCCCTGTTATCCCCTCAGGCATGACAGCTAGTTGAAACTTTCGATGCTCTGTTCTGGATAATGTGGCCTTTGCTGTATTTATTTATTTTTTTCTGGTTGTCACTGACTAATGAGTGATATTTCAGGATTTCCTCAGTTGGATGAGATACAGAAGAAGCAGGAAGTCATTTATTTTGGTGAGGAGCTGGATCTGTCCTGTAGAATCCATACATTTAACCCGGCAGACATAACAGTCACATGGTACATGGATGATTCACCATTACCATCAGAACGCAGAGAGCCCATTCGGGAACCCAGCACTGGTCTATATCATGTCACCACCAATGTCAGTTACACCCCAACAACTTTTGAGTGGAAGACGTTCCGATGTGAGGTTCAACAGGGAACAGCAGATCCGAGACACGTCACCTGGACCCTGAAAGACCTCAGTAAGTAGAAGGACTTTTCATTTCAAACCTTAAATACTGAAAGTGGAATTCCAGGTGAAGCACTTTTTTTTGGTTGAATAAACTGGGAAAGGTTTTAGAACCTTTATGTTTTTATTGTTGCCTGTTAAATTAACCACTTAAAGGAACACTATCGATACCCAAGTGTTCTAAAATGACAGTGTGCAAATAATGTCCAAGTAGCTGTGTAAACATTTTCCTACTTTTCATGTTAAATATCAGAGGCAAAAGCTGTAATTTATTGCGGGTAGGATTTAGCTATATTGGGACAAATCAATTGCAGAAGGGGTGTCTGCTTCAATGCACAGCCAGAGTTGCATATCAGACTACAGAAAGCAAATATCAAACATATCAAACTCTGAAAGCAAAAACCGTATGAAAAAGCTGTGACAATTAGTTACATTTCCTCTGCTATCTTCAGACACTTCAGTCAGAAACACAGGACACAGGAGCTGTAGCTGTTGGGAGCGCTCTCTTCTCTGTCACACACAGAGCTACACATTAGAGTTAACTGATCAAGTGTGAGGGGAATTTCCCCTCTCCTCATGGCTCAGTCAGCCGTCAGTTTTGGCGTCAGTAAAGTTTGAATGTATTTTGATAACCGTAAACAAAGAAGTTGCTACTAAAATATATACACCAGTACTTAGCAGCACTTCCCAAACAATTCCTGTGTCAAAAAATATGTGAATCGATAGTATTCCTTTAAGAACAGCTGTGTTAAACCCTCCTAGTGACCAGGCCATTTTTTACAAAATGGGCCACTGCAGCTTTAAGGCCTCGCTGCAGGGTCGTACAACTCAGCACAAAAGTGATCCCCCACTTTTCTGCCCACCAAAATAGCTCTCTGTTGGTGGGCAATGATCTTTCACAGGATGTTTATTTATTTTTTTTATAAATATTTGTATTTTTTTTTTATAAATGTACTATTTAATTATTTTTTTTCCTAAAACACCCTCCCTCCCCCAGCCAGCCAATGACGGCGATCGACTGTCATAGGCTTCAGCCTATGAGAGCCGATCGCTCTCCTGTCTCCCATGGGGATACCCGTGTCACATGGCTGTCCCCAGTACAGCACTGCCATAGATCGCAGCACTGTACATGGTAAATAGACATCGTCTACTAGCGGCGATCGCCACTGGGAGACTCATGGCGGAGCGGAGCTCAATCATTCCAGCGGGGATGCGCGCGCAGTGGCAAGCAAGATCCCCTGCAATCTCGGGCCCAGAGCTATTTGCGCCCCTCTGGGGCCAGCACTGACGCGCCCCAAATCATGGGAACACCCAGCCAGGTGTGGAACTGGCCGCGAGGTCTACAGTTCATTCCCCAAAGCCCGCAGTCTCCCAGGATGCAGAGCAGGGCTACGGAAAGATGGCGTCCGAAGCCCTGCACTGGAGACTATTTGTGTCTCCAGGACAGGGCTTCGGGCGCCATCTTCCCGTAGCCTTGCTCTCTGCCTGTCAGGGCAGGAGATTTGCTGCTGGAGGATCGTCAGAGGAGACTTCTGCCAGGTGAGTGAATTGTTTTTTTTCACAAGTACATTTTTTCTGGTGACTGCTGCCCACATTATGATTTTCTGGTGACTGCTGCCCACATTATGATTTTCTGGTGACTGCTGCCCACATTATGATTTTCTGGTGACTGCTGCCCACATTATGATTTTCTGGTGACTGCTGCCCACATTATCATTTTCTGGTGACTGCTGCCCACATTACGATTTTCTGGTGAATGCTGCCCACATTACGATTTTCTGGTGAATGCTGCCCACATTATGATTTTCTGGTTACTGCTGCCCACTTTACAATTCTTTTCTGTTGACTGCTGCCCACTTTACGATTATTTTATGGTGAAATGCTGCCCATTTTACGATTAATTTCTGGTGAAATGCTGCCCATTTTATGATAAATTTCTGGTGAAACATTGCTGCATTACAATTATTTTATGGTGAAACGCTGCCCCATTACGATTATTTGGCACCTATGGGGGGGGCATCCAAATTTTCCCAGGGGGGCCCAGTGATTTCTAGTTACGCCCCTGGTGCTGTCCATCCCTTTCCTCATCTCCCCCACCCCGGTCCCTATAACGCCTTTGCTTGCTCTACTGTTCTCTATCAGTGATGAACAAAAATGCTAATATTTTTTTCACCTTATTTTCGCGAAATTAATTACAATTTTTGCTTTGACAAGTGAAACTTCGCCAGAATATTTTAGCTTGTTTTTTTGCCTATATGCTGCTGACTTTCGTGGCCCCCTTACCAGCTAGAATCACCAAATATGCTTGTTGTGGAGAACAGTCGGTATAAGAGGAAAAAAAAAAAGTTTAAAAAAAAATACTGTCATAGGCTGAAGCCTATGACAGCCGATCACTCTCATAGGCTGCAGTTGGGAGGGAGGGAGGGACCTGGGAAAAAATAAATAAAAAAATGTAAAATGTAATAAACAAATATATAAATATTTATGAAAAAATATATAAACAACCTGGAAGTGATCAGACCCCACCAACAGAGAGCTCTGTTGGTGAGGAGTAAAGGGGGGGAATCACTTGTGTGCTGAGTTGGACGGCCCTGCAGCGAGGCCTTAAAGCTGTAGTGGCCCATTTAGAGAAAGATGGCCTGGTCTTTAGGGGTGTTTAATATTGCGGTCCTTAAGTGGTTAAATACAGGCAGCACATTAGTTCTCCAAGGTTTCTATTTGGCTCATGCTGCATTCCCCATACATACAACTTTAGGATCTGGAAACAAGAGCTCAAATACTCAATATGATACTGATCAGTTGGCATAAAACATACTACCTTATTTCCCCTAGCAACTGTGAAGCATATAATGGTGATCGTTTAAGAGAGGAGAATAGACGAGGGATTTCAGGTGTCCTGTTTTCCACTGCAGAAAATAACACTGCCTATGTAGTGGGGTATAAAATCATTTATTTATAGTAATGCATTGTTCTACCAGCATGTTAGATGTGGGTGGTGTTTTATTGAAAATATTGTTTGTGTGGGCGGGGCCACAATATTGCCTAGACATGTTCTTACAAACCCTCGATGTTTTTATGTCCTTGTTTGTGTTTCTAGAGTATATTTTTTAGACACGCTAACATATAGATCTGGAGATAGATTGGTGAGTGGTGTTAGATCTGTAAATAAAAAAAACGATGCATGCCATGGATAATATTCCCGAAGGACAAGTGGCTAGAATAGAGAAGATATTTGGAGATCCAAGCCAGTGAGTGAGTAGTAAAGGTTAAAGAACAACTGTAGCAAGAGGGCTATGGAGGCTGCCATATATATTTCCTTTTAAGCAATACCAGTTGCCTGGCTGTCCTGCTGATCCTCTGCCTCTAATACTTTTAGCCATAGACCCTGAACAAGCATGCAGCAGATCAAATGACGAGCAACAAAATTGATACGTGGGATGGAAGGTCTCGCTTACCAAGAAAGGTTAGATAAACTGGGTTTATTTAGTCTAGAGAAAAGACGCCTTAGAGGAGATCTAATTAACATGTATAAATACATCAGAGGGCAATATAATAGCTTGGCGGATGAGCTTTTTGTCCCTAGGCCTTCTCAAAGGACTAGAGGACATGATCTGCGCATGGAGGAAAAACGTTTTAGCCATTTATTTAGGAAAGGGTTCTTTACAGTAAGAGTGATTAAGATGCGGAATGCATTGCCACAGGAAGTCGTTATGGCAAACTCTATACCTGCATTTAAAGAGGGCTTAGATGCTTTCCTTGCGTTGAAAGACATCCATGGCTACAATTACTAGGTAATGCCTAATGATGTTGATCCAGGGATTTTTATCTGATTGCCATCTGGAGTCGGGAAGGAGTTTTTCCCTTTTGGGGCTAATTGGTCTGTTCTAGAATTAGGCCACATCACTAAGGATAGTTCAGTAAAATAAGTTAGGTCAATAAAATACTGCATTCGGTATTTTACGCTTTTTTTTTACAAATTCCCTAAGATTTCCTGCAGAAGTTCAGTAATATACTGAAAAAACATGCTTCAATTCTCCAAGCCCTGCTCGGTAAATCTCAACAGCTGTGGAGCAGGTCAGGTAGGAAGCTGTGAGTTTTCCCTCAAGTGGTGTGCATGAGTCAGGGTTTTTTCTGTCCAATGCATCGCCAGCACGGCAGCACCCCTTTAGATGTGCATGGAGCCACTAGATGGAGCTTTTCTGTATACTAGTATATAGATATGCACCTCTAAAGGCAGACAGAAAACTTTTTTAAATGTCTCCATCTCCTGCTCCAGAGTATCGGATCAAATGGGGTGAGAAGCAGGACTGTGTGGCTCTCCCTATTGGCTGTCTGGCTCTCCCTAATGGCTGTCTGCTACATCTTTCTATGTTACCGCATGGATATTATGAGTTGCCCGGCTGGTCAAAGCTGGAGATAAATACCAAACACTTTTACGTGACTTAACGAGTGCTTTAATCTTTGTGCACTGCAATTACCTGTACCACATGAAAGTTACAGGATTCCTTAGAAATAACAAATGGAATACCACATGAGGGAAAAATCTTTGTGAATTGTCAAGAAGTTGTTTGATCATTTACTGAACTTTTACTGCATGTGTGAAACACTGAAAAAAATGCTGCATGAGGTAGTTTACCATGAAATTTGTACCAAACAGGTCTTTATGAATAGAGCCCATATATAGTGTGACTCTTACCAGCGGCTTGCTCTCAGGTTCTAGAGCTCAGGTATCTGCCTCCTGTACAAGACAAAGTGCTGCATACACATAGGATTAAGTATCCAATCTTTACAAGGAGGAAAACGAGGAGGGGAACCTTGCCATTTGAATTGACATGTGTGTAGTATTGAGAATAAGGGTAATACCTATACCAGTAATGGCCACAGATGTAACATTAGGGGTCATTTCAATTGTAATTCAATGTTTGGTGCTAACTTTATTTAATGGCTATATGGCTTAGGTTATGTGCCTAAAACAGTACAAAAACTTAAAGACAGAATAGCCTCACAGTAATGAAAATATGCATACTGTTGCACAGGTACAGGTGGACATGATAGACCACGCCTCCCATAGTGCCAGAGGAGGAGTCAGACACAAATCCTTGTTGAGAAAATAAGCCATGTTAATTATAAAAATTGTGTAGGGCCCACAGTTGCTCACTTGATAATACCTTATCTCGTTATACCAAACACAAACAAAATTCATTGAAACATAAATACTTTAAGATGCCCACTAATGATACAATCTTTTTTGTCAATTGTAATGATACAATCTTACCATTTCTGTGTAATATGTGGGGCTACCTAGAGTATGCAAAGTATATTCACTCAGTTTACCCTTCTTCTACATAGATTTGGTAAGATAGATAAAAAAGATTGTATCTTTAGAGGGGGACCATTTGGTGGAAAGGGGATGTTTAATTTGTTTTTGTTTATGCTGTGACCATATTTCTAACTGTTCAATTTATTGTTCTTTGCAGGTTTTCCACCGCAAAGGATATAGAGTAAGTTGCCGGTTTTACTACTGTGTGGAGTGATTCTAATTAGTTGCTGCATCTTGTGCTTGTGTTCATCTGAAGTCCCAGGGATGTAGATATTCATCTACCACTGCTGCATGCTCCTACTCACCCCTGCACTTGTTCTCATCGCTGTCTCGCAGTTCCCATTCACCCCATCGATTTCGTTACTGCCTTGTAACTCATCAGGGGCACCCCCTGATGAGTTACAAGGCAGTAATGAAATCGATCGGGCGGTGGTGGACGTACCAGGATAAGACAATTGGCCTTTGAGTGGAGTCAGTGTAGAGGTGGCTAATAGGACGTGGGAGACAAGCCCAAACAGCATGCCCAGCCTGGCAACGGGGGAGAGCCCGTGAGAAAAACTCTGTGCGTACCAAATCAGCATGGACATGTGAGTGTAACTTTTAATAAAACTGATTTTAAAGAGACAGTATCGCGCTATGTGAGGTTCTTTCTCTGAGGTCTTGCAAAAGGATAAAGATACAGAGCAGCATTTGCACCAGGATCCTGAGGCACCTAGGCTTCCTGGAATCGTGCATGATTGGCCAGTCTAACAGTGGCCAATACGTCCGGTGAGTCTGATCACGAGTGGGTGTCTATGGTGGAGGTGCTGCTGGTATTGATGCAAGTCTATGGACAATATGCCGGAGATATAAAGAATGTGTTTTGAAGATCACTGTTCAAGGGTGTGCGCTAAACATAGTATAGATTGATTTGTAAAAGGTCTGCCTAGACCTGGTGGTGGCCCACCTTGGAGGACATTGAAAAATTGACTATAGCGCTTCGACTATTTGTTGTTTTTTACTCATGATCACTAGTCGGCATTCGTGATTAAAAACCCACAGAATTTAGCAGCTAATAGCAAATCCCTTTTACATTTAAATGACAGTTAATGTATTTACCGCATTTAAATGTATACTTTTTTCCTTTGAAACTTTGAAATCGATTTTCTCAAAAACTGTCTTTTTCCTCTTGTTTCAACTGTTCTTCTTAACATATCTGGCAAATTTGGTGTTTCTAGCATGTAAGGGGGATTTTCTATTAAACGTTTAATTTGGCAGGTTTTTAATCACAAATACCGACTCGTGATTTGTGATTACATGCTGTTATTTGACTCAAAACTGCACTTGAGTCAGATATCCCTTTTTACTCGTGATCGTGATCACGAGTCAATTTGTAAGTTAACGGAGTTGAATTTGTGATCCCTCAAATTCGTGATTGGGGGTATCTGAGCACCATTAATGCTGTGCACATATAGAGGTTTGTGTTACCAGCTAACAAAATGGATGAAGGATGAACCCTAGTGGGCCCCTCTGGTCCAGGGGCCCTGGAGCGGTTGCAACCTCTGCATCCCCTATTGCTCTGCCACTGAATACAGGAGACAGTAAAAGATAATTTTTGTAATAAATGACGATATTGTCTTTTCTACCATTAAACCCATAGGTGGTGAATAACTGTCGTCTGCAAGAAATTCAGATTGAATGCCTGACAGAGCGCCCCCGTGTGGATGAGAAGATCACACTTGTTGGCCATGAAAAAAATGTGTCACAGAAACATTTCTCCTGAAGTAAAGGAATCTTCCCTATTGGTGAGGAAGGATTTCTCTGGCTGTACATCCACCATCACCTTCGCAGCAGAGGATTTCAACACAGACTGCACTATCAGATTGGAGGTGGCTTATATCTATTAAACTGTAAAGGAAACCTTTAGGCCTTTTCAACCTTTTTGCCTTGGAGGAACCCTTCAAATAATTTCCAGATGTTGGTGTTACGATACCTCTGCACTGGTAACATAAAACATCATGTGCAGTGCATAGGAATTGCAAGAAATGCAGGTTTGTCACCAATGTGGAAATTCACCAAGACTCAGGCCAGGAATAAGGAAAAATAACAAAGGTTTATTGCAACATAAATTAAGCAAATAGCATCAAAACGTACATTGGCTTCATGCACGGAAACCAGGCAATCAAAATAAGAAAATATACAACTGCACAAGGAAACCATACACAGGACTAGTAGTAGTAGTAGTAGTAGTAGTAGTCGTCAGGGATATATATATACACTAAGTGCTCCTTGCATATGGTGAAGTATATATCACTAGTGTGCACACTGAACCCTGGAACCTGGTTAATATATAACACATAAACTATATACAATATATACACACACAAGGCAACTTAATCATATATCGACAGGCAACGGGTAGTCATACAAGCAAAGTCAAACCAGAGAATCATACAGTGATATAATCGCTTAGGCAAAAGATTAGTCGAGGAAATAGCAAAAGGTCATACACGGCAGGTAACAAGAGCAAGGCAGGGAAGGCTAGAACACAGAGAACAGGACCAGGAAACAGGCTTGATGAACTAGCACTGAACTGGTCTGCTGAAGCTAATTAAATGGTGTGCTGGGAGGTCAGGTGACAACCTCCATGTGATCCCAGACCTGCCTTCATTAGCAGTCTGTAACAGAAATGTTTCTAAAAATAGAGACCTCTGCTGGTGGGCAGAGAGCAGTTCAGGCTGCACAATCCCTGAAGAGACTGGTGACATCTGCTGGTGAGACATAGGAAGTTCATCCAGAGAGTTCATGATGTTACCAGCAGATGTAAATCGTGACATTCGGGGAACCTCAGTATAAAAGTTATACAAGGAGAGAAGGGATTTCTTTTTGTGGGAGGGGCATGGTTTTTAAACATGGGTCTACTACACCCCTATTATCATGCCCCTCATTATAGTGCCCAGTATCCTAGATCTCCCCTATAAAAGTGCTCCCATCACTTGTATGCCTCTTCCAGTCTCGGAACATGAGCAGTTCTTTTTACTGAGTATGCTCAGTTCATGAGCTCAGGCATGCTCTGTACAAGTGTGCTCATTCACATGGTGTGCAATGCAGCTGAATATGGGATGACACTTTCAAGCCGCTGTATACAACTATCTGGCAATCAAATACAAGAATAACAATAACAATAACAATAATATTTATATAGCGCTTTTCTCCCTGGGGACTCAAAGCGCTGTGACCCTGCATTATGCAGTCTCAAAGGCTAGGGAAAAGAGGTGAGTTTTTAGCCTTTTTTTAAAGCTGTCCAGAGAAGGAGCCTCTCGTACTGATTGTGGAAGTGAGTTCCATAGAGTAGGGGCTGCATAGGAAAAGGCCCGAGCACCAAATGTTAAGTGTATCCTGGGAATAACCCAGTGCTGGGCCGAAATTACGCATGCGCGTAATTACGCACCGTAATTTACCGTTATTTTACGCGTAAGTGCTACGCGTAATTTACGGCTTACGCGTAAGTATGTACGCGTAAGCCGTAAAGCGGGATTGTAATTACGCCGCCTACCGTAATAGCGTAGGGATGCGTAATTTTACGGTGAATTACGCGTAATTTTACGCGTAATTTCGTAGGCACAACTCCCCTTCTCCAAGAGTAGCCAATCAGTTATCAAGTTTGTTTGGGAGCTACATCCTAAGCAACCAATAGTATCTTCTCCCGCCCTTTAGTATATAAGCTGTCAGCCATGATCTGTGTTCTTTGTGGGTTGCTTTCACTTTTTGAGGAGAAGGAGTGAGACAGAGAGTGATACAGTTTTACACATCCATATTAAGTGCAATTCTATTGTATTTTCTTAGATCTTTGATCTGTGTGATTGTAAGCCTGTGTTAGGAAGTTGATTATTGTAGTTAGGGCTTTGTTTAGGGTTAGAATTCTGTTGTTTAGTGTTAGAGGCAGGGAAAACTGATTATAGGGCTTGTGATTTTACAGTGAAAGCGTGTAGATTGTAGAGACAAGAGAGGGCCTGTGATATGTAATAGAGTGAAATCAGTTAGATTCAGGGATCGTGTGCTGAGAGTGAATTGTATTTTTTTTTTTATCATTTTGATTATTTGATTTGATTGAATTTTATTTTCATTTTTTTTGTGGGGGGATTTATTTCAAGTGCGTTGTCCAAAAGCAATTGATATATAATTTGGACTAGCTCTCCAGTCCTCTCCTCCCTCATTACATTGAAATTTTAATTTGATTTATTTTTATTTTATTTTATACGTTTATCATTTGTCACTTTCCCCTACATTTCAATAAAACAATAACGTTTGGCACTTGCTGAACATATTCCCTACAATGTCTGGCAGAGGTGGAGCAGGCCGTGCCCGTGGCCGAGGAATTGAACCCACTGCAAAAAGATGTTTGTTTGACACCTTGACAGGCAGTGATCAAGAACCAGCAGCCCAAAAAGTACATCCCTATTTCACAGCAGGAAGGGGACGCTCTGCACCAAGCAGGGGATGCACTGTACCCGGCAGGGGTCAGTCCAAAACTGGCAGGGGACAGTCAGTTGGTAGGGGACAATCAGTGCGAGGTAGTGGCCAATCCTCAACAGGCACAGTGAGGAGTGAAGATGTAACTCCAAAAAAAGTCTACAACCTTATTCGCGATTCAAGGATGATGAAGGGCCCACGACGCCCCATTATGGAGAGCCAGGCTGCTGATATTGTGGAGTTTGTGACGAGAGATAGCGGTTCTCAGTCCCCCAATCTTCAGGCCCTGGAGAGTAGCAGCAGTACCAGCAGCACACCCATGCCTGCTCAAAAATCTGCCACCAACATCCAAAATGAGCCTTCACTTCCATATACTGCACATATTGCAGACCTTGTGGACAAAGCTCTTTCGCAGTCCGACCTAAACCTAGAGTCTGATGCCCAGAATTTTTTTAATGAACCTCAGAATGTTATCGATGAGGGATTGGCGGGTGATGATCATGATGACAACTTGTACCATGCCCGCGATCAGTCTCAGTCCTCAATGGGAGAACATAACATCCAGGATGAGTGCTCTCCCAACCTTCTTTCTCCCAATTATCCTGATGATGATGAGCTGGGTTCTTATAAGGGATGTAGTGACGATGATCTGGATAGGGACTATGACCCGCCTGAACATCATGATGATGCCAGCTCAGATGATTCAGAGCCGCAGAGGCTGCATCAGCATACCGTGAGACCTAGTGGAAGCAGTGGCTCCTCTGGTAGGCTTTTTTAAACGAGGCAGCAGCCACAGCCTGAGCCTGCATCTGAAAGCACCCTCTCCCAAATTGTTGTGCCTGAGACTGAAAAAACAGTTAAAAAATCATCTAAGAAAGCCCCAGTTTGGAAGTACTTTACCGTTGATGAATCTGATCCCCACATTGTCATATGCAACATTTGTGGTCATAAAGTGCGTTTAGGGAAGGACTTGTCAAGAGCGGGCACAGGTGGACCACTCTCCCACATAAAAAAGCATAAGAGAGAAAATCAGCTTGTTCAGGAAGCAATGGGTAAAATACCCCGCACAGTGCCCCATCCTTCTTCCCATTCAGGTTCTGACATCGGCACCCCTTCCCCCTGCCTTCACTCCGCAACACAGTCTGGCAGTAGAGGCCACATGTCAGCTACCTCAATTGCACGTTTCTCGTCAGTGGCTCACAGCACCCAGCCCTTAATTACTGAGTCGATAAGGTCGACAAAGCCACTGCCTTCCCATCACAGCAGGATCCGGAGGCTGAATGGGCTGCTGTCACAGGCTATGGTCCAGCAGTTATTGCCCTACAGTCTTGTAGAGGAGGGTACAGCCATTCGCGAGCTGCTGAGGTTTGGCATACCAGAATGGCGGATCCCCAGCCGCCATTTTTTTGCTAGGACAGCAATACCTGACCTGTATCGCCACACTGTGGATAATGTGACCCTGTCCCTTGACTATTCTGTAGGCAACAGGGTACATCTCACGACGGATTGCTGGACCAGCAGTCATGGCCAGGGACGTTATATGTCCTTTACGGCACATTGGGTCACCCTCCAATGTCAACAGGAGGGTTCCAGTCCTGGGGCGGCCAATGAGCTGGTTGCGCCGCCCCGTGGTGTCAAGGGGAACAGTTCCACACTTGCCTCTAGTCATGTCGCAACCGCTACAGCTGAGGCCCCCAGTAAGCGTGCCCGTGGGACTGGCCACAGCAGAGTGGTACATCGACGCTGTCAGGCGGTTCTGGGCTTAGTCAGCGTTGAGCAGCAGAGACTTACTGCACCAAATGTCCTGGCCATTATCAACGGACAGGTGCAGAAGTGGCTGACCCCAAGAAGACTCCAGGCTGGTCATGTTGTATGTGACAACGCAGCAAATCTGATTGCCGCCCTGAATCAGGGCAACATCCCCCATGTGCCATGTTTTGCCCACATACTCAACCTGGTGGTGCAGCGCTTTATACGCACCTACCCAGGTTTGAGTGATGTGGTGCAGCATGCAAGAAGAGTTGTATCGAAGTTACGTTATTCTTCAAATGCCAAAGATTCGCTGTCTAAATTGCAGGAGAAACATGGCCTGCCCCCCCATAGGCTCATTGCAGACAGTGCAACACGTTGGAACTCCACACTTCGCATGCTGAATAGGTTGTGCGAGCAGAAAAAGGCGGTTGCAGAGTACCTCCGAGGAGGACATGGCACCCAGGGCGCACCTGCCCGATTCACCCAGGAAGAGTGGCGGCTGATGTATCAAGTCTGCCGTGTCTTGTCCCCATTCGATCAGGCTACAACATTCGTAAGTGGGGCACAAGTCTGTATCAGCGAAGTGATCCCTCTCGTGTACATGCTGGACGAGAGTCTGAGTAGCCTGATGGCAGCTGGGGAGGATGCGCTTGATGAGCTTGAACAACAAAGCTTGCTCCAAGCCACCCAAACTCAGGCACATGAGGAGGAGGAGGAGGAGCTTACTTTCACGCGGGACTTACTTGAGGTGCCTGACCATTGTGAGGAGGGAGAGCAGGCCAGTGCGGCATCTGTGGTTCATGGGTGGGTAGACATTGGAAGGCAGGACGAGCAGCAGCAGCAGTCAGAGGATTTTGATGTGTTGAGCAGACCGGATGATTTGGAGGCGCAGGCTCATCTCTTCCCCATGGCTGTTCATATGTTGAAATGCTTACGCAGAGATCCCCGGATCCAAAACATTAAGGAGAGGGATGACTACTGGTTGGCCGCCCTTTTAGACCCTCGATGCAAGGGGAAACTGGGTCAGTTCATTCCAGCAAGCCGGCAGGAGGAGAGGATGCGGGAGCTGCAGCAGGCCCTAATACGTCATGTGCAGGAGGCCTTTCCACAGTCTGAGATCACAGCTATCCCCACTCATCGCACCCAGCAAGTAGCTGAGCCTAGCAGACCCATTCTTCCTGGAGACCTTTTTGGAGCAATGAGAAACTTTTACTTCTCTGAGCGTCCAACAATAACAACAAGAACAGTAGAAGGAAGTTTTCACCAGCGGGTGAGCCGCATGGTCAGTGATTACATGGGGTCACTTGGTGCATCTGACAGTATGCGCACAGAGGACCCTATGGAATTTTGGTCCGCCAGACTGGAAACCTGTCCCGAGCTGGCGCAGTATGCGCTTCAACTTCTGTCATGCCCGGCTTCCAGCGTCATTTCTGAGCGTGCATTCAGTGCGGCAGGTGGGGTGGTTACTGAAAAGCGATCCTGTTTGTCTACAGATTCAGTGAACAGACTGACCTTCTTAAAAATGAATCAGTCCTGGATTGATGGTGAATACTCAGCCCCTGCCCTCAGAGACAGAAACTGAATGAGATCGCTTTCAACTCCCTCTGATATACCTATGTGTCTATAAGATAACATTAAATATTTAATGTTCAGTTGTGTTCCCAACATTATTGTGCACTGCACAATTTGATTCAAAGGTACAGCAGTCTTCCCACTTTTATGGAGCTCTATGGTTAAACCCCCCCCCCCCCCAAAAAAAAAAACCTTTTATTGATATCGTTGCTCACACCGTTACAGTGCACTGCACAATTTCATTTTTTTCTGCTCCTGCTGCAAAAGTATTTCAGTGTTCCTACCCTCATGGAGCACTGCTATGTCCTGCTATGTTTACTGTTGTCCCTGATGTTGCTGCTGTTTTGTTTATTGGTCTTCCACCTTTCCGGTGACTTTGCCTACTACCTGCCACCAAAATGGCTTTGGCTTACTGAGGGTGATGGTCAACTTACTATATGACTGAGCCGCTGCTCCTCTCAGGGCCACAAGCTAGGACTTTGCCTACTACCTGCCACCAAAATGGCTTTGGCTTACTGAGGGTGATGGTCAACTTACTATATGACTGAGCCGCTGCTCCTCTCAGGGCCACAAGCTAGGACTTTGCCTACTACCTGCCACCAAAATGGCTTTGGCTTACTGAGGGTGATGGTCAACTTACTCTATATGACTGAGCCGCTGCTCCTCTCAGGGCCACAAGCTAGGACTTTGCCTACTACCTGCCACCAAAATGGCTTTGGCTTACTGAGGGTGATGGTCAACTTACTATATGACTGAGCCGCTGCTCCTCTCAGGGCCACAAGCTAGGACTTTGCCTACTACCTGCCACCAAAATGGCTTTGGCTTACTGAGGGTGATGGTCAACTTACTATATGACTGAGCCGCTGCTCCTCTCAGGGCCACAAGCTAGGACTTTGCCTACTACCTGCCACCAAAATGGCTTTGGCTTACTGAGGGTGATGGTCAACTTACTATATGACTGAGCCGCTGCTCCTCTCAGGGCCACAAGCTAGGACTTTGCCTACTACCTGCCACCAAAATGGCTTTGGCTTACTGAGGGTGATGGTCAACTTACTATATGACTGAGCCGCTGCTCCTCTCAGGGCCACAAGCTAGGACTTTGCCTACTACCTGCCACCAAAATGGCTTGGGCTTACTGAGGGTGATGGTCAACTTACTATATGACTGAGCCGCTGCTCCTCTCAGGGCCACAAGCTAGGACTTTGCCTACTACCTGCCACCAAAATGGCTTCTGCTGACTTAAAAAAAAAAAACTCACCTTTTTCTTGTTCAGTTTCTTGGTGTCCCCACCGTTAGGGTGCACCGCACTTTTTTAAATAATTTACCACCTTCTCTTGATTATAGATAGCTGTGTTCCCACTGTCAGGGAGCACTCCACACAAAAAAAAAAAAAAAAAAAAAAAAAAACTCACCTGTTCCTGTTCAATTTCTTGGGTGTCCCCACCGTTAGGGTACTCCACACTTTTTATTATAATGTACCACCTTCTTTTGATTATAGATAGCTGTGTTCCCACTGTCAGGGAGCACTCCACACAAAAAAAAAAAAAAAAAAAAAAAACTCACCTGTTCCTGTTCAATTTCTTGGGTGTCCCCACCGTTAGGGTACTCCACACTTTTTATTATAATGTACCGCCTTCTTTTGATTATAGATAGCTGTGTTCCCACTGTCAGGGAGCACTCCACAAAAAAAAAATCAAAAAAAAAAAATCTCCTGTTCAATTTCTTGGGTGTCCCCACCGTTAGGGTACTCCACACTTTTTATTATAATGTACCACCTTCTTTTGATTATAGATAGCAGTGTTCCCACTGTCAGGGAGCACTCCACAAAAAAAAAAAAAAAATCACCTGTTCCTGTTCAATTTCTTGGGTGTCCCCACCGTTAGGGTACTCCACACTTTTTATTATAATGTACCACCTTCTTTTGATTATAGATAGCAGTGTTCCCACTGTCAGGGAGCACTCCACAAAAAAAAAAAAAAAAATCACCTGTTCCTGTTCAATTTCTTGGGTGTCCCCACCGTTAGGGTACTCCACACTTTTTATTATAATGTACCACCTTCTTTTGATTATAGATAGCTGTGTTCCCACTGTCAGGGAGCACTCCACAAAAAAAAAAAAAAAAACTCACCTGTTCCTGTTCAATTTCTTGGGTGTCCCCACCGTTAGGGTACTCCACACTTTTTATTATAATGTACCACCTTCTTTTGATTATAGATAGCTGTGTTCCCACTGTCAGGGAGCACTCCACACACAAAAAAAAAAAATCACCTGTTCCTGTTCAATTTCTTGGGTGTCCCCACCGTTAGGGTACTCCACACTTTTTATTATAATGTACCACCTTCTTTTGATTATAGATAGTAGTGTTCCCACTGTCATGGAGCACTCCCAAAAAAAATAAAATATACTGAAACTGAATTTCTGGGGGGAGGGTGGAAGGGGTTCAGGTCTGGTTACCTATGATTTACTGGGGGGAGGGTGGAAGGGGTTCAGGTCTGGTTACCTATGAATTTCTGGGGGGAGGGTGGAAGGGGTTCAGGTCTGGTTACCTATGATTTACTGGGGGGAGGGTGGAAGGGGTTCAGGTCTGGTTACCTATGAATTTCTGGGGGGAGGGTGGAAGGGGTTCAGGTCTGGTTACCTATGATTTACTGGGGGGAGGGTGGAAGGGGTTCAGGTCTGGTTACCTATGAATTTCTGGGGGGAGGGTGGAAGGGGTTCAGGTCTGGTTACCTATGGATTACTGGGGGGAAGGGGAGAGGTCTGGCTACCTATGAACTACTGGGGGGAGCGTGGAAGGGGTTCAGGTCTGGTTACCTATGATTTACTGGGGGGAGGGTGGAAGGGGTTCAGGTCTGGTTACCTATGATTTACTGGGGGGAGGGTGGAAGGGGTTCAGGTCTGGTTACCTATGAATTTCTGGGGGGAGGGTGGAAGGGGTTCAGGTCTGGTTACCTATGATTTACTGGGGGGGAGGGTGGAAGGGGTTCAGGTCTGGTTACCTATGAATTTCTGGGGGGAGGGTGGAAGGGGTTCAGGTCTGGTTACCTATGATTTACTGGGGGGAGGGTGGAAGGGGTTCAGGTCTGGTTACCTATGAATTTCTGGGGGGAGGGTGGAAGGGGTTCAGGTCTGGTTACCTATGATTTACTGGGGGGAGGGTGGAAGGGGTTCAGGTCTAGTTACCTATGAATTTCTGGGGGGAGGGTGGAAGGGGTTCAGGTCTGGTTACCTATGAATTTCTGGGGGGAGGGTGGAAGGGGTTCAGGTCTGGTTACCTATGGATTACTGGGGGGAAGGGGAGAGGTCTGGCTACCTATGAACTACTGGGGGGAGCGTGGAAGGGGTTCAGGTCTGGTTACCTATGAATTTCTGGGGGGAGGGTGGAAGGGGTTCAGGTCTGGTTACCTATGGATTTCTGGGGGGAGGGTGGAAGGGGTTCAGGTCTGGTTACCTATGATTTACTGGGGGGAGGGTGGAAGGGGTTCAGGTCTGGTTACCTATGATTTACTGGGGGGAGGGTGGAAGGGGTTCAGGTCTGGTTACCTATGAATTTCTGGGGGGAGGGTGGAAGGGGTTCAGGTCTGGTTACCTATGGATTTCTGGGGGGAGGGTGGAAGGGGTTCAGGTCTGGTTACCTATGATTTACTGGGGGGAGGGTGGAAGGGGTTCAGGTCTGGTTACCTATGAATTTCTGGGGGGAGGGTGGAAGGGGTTCAGGTCTGGTTACCTATGAATTTCTGGGGGGAGGGTGGAAGGGGTTCAGGTCTGGTTACCTATGGATTACTGGGGGGAAGGGGAGAGGTCTGGCTACCTATGAACTACTGGGGGGAGCGTGGAAGGGGTTCAGGTCTGGTTACCTATGATTTACTGGGGGGAGGGTGGAAGGGGTTCAGGTCTGGTTACCTATGAATTTCTGGGGGGAGGGTGGAAGGGGTTCAGGTCTGGTTACCTATGGATTTCTGGGGGGAGGGTGGAAGGGGTTCAGGTCTGGTTACCTATGATTTACTGGGGGGAGGGTGGAAGGGGTTCAGGTCTGGTTACCTTTGAATTTCTGGGGGGAGGGTGGAAGGGGTTCAGGTCTGGTTACCTATGATTTACTGGGGGGAGGGTGGAAGGGGTTCAGGTCTGGTTACCTATGGATTACTGGGGGGAAGGGGAGAGGTCTGGCTACCTATGAATTACTGGGGGGAAAGGGGAGAGGTCTGGCTACCTATGAATTACTGGGGGGAGAGGGGAGAGGTCTGGGTACCTATGAATTACTGGGGGGGGGGGGGGAGAGGGGAGAGGTCTGGCTACCTATGAATTACTGGGGGTAAAGGGGAGAGGTCTGGCTACCTATGAATTAGTGGGGGGAAAGGGGAGAGGTCTGGCTACCTATGAATTACTGGGGGGAAAGGGGAGAGGTCTGGCTACCTATGAATTACTGGGGGGAGAGGTCTGGGTACCTATGAATTACTGGGGGGAGAGGGTAGAGGTCTGGCTACCTATGAATCACTGGGGGGGGGAGAGGGGAGAGGTCTGGCTACCTATGAATTACTGGGGGGAGAGGGGAGAGGTCTGGCTACCTATGAATTACTGGGGGGAGATGGGAGAGGTCTGGGTACCTATGAATTACTTGGGAGGGTGGGGGATTAGGTCTGGCTACCTATATTTAACTGGATGGAGAGGTCTGGCTACCTCTATTTATATGTGTATCAGATATACATGCATGGAGATTTATTATCAGATGCATATATATATATATCTATATATATATATATATATATATATATAATTTATACATATACTGTATATACATATGTCCCCAATATCCACCAGCTGTGATCACTTGAAGCCGTATTCATGTGCTTGTCGGTTGCTTACTTGAACCACCAGCAGAAAAAAACGCAAACCTGCTCCAAAATATTCACTGAAACCTCCAGCAACATCTTTCAGCCCTCCTGAAACTCCTAGCGGCTTTCTGCCATCCTCCTTGCATGGAAGCCGGCGTGTTACCTGACCTGCCTAGAGTCGAGTGATACGCCTGCTGCCGTGAACAGAGTACGTCGGAAAGCCAATAGGAGCATGCTAGGAGCTTCAGGAAGGCTACAAAACGCCGCTGGAGGCTCGGTAAGTATTTTGTAATGCCTGCAAACCAGGCCCAAATTCTTCTCCCCCACCCTAAAGAAAGAACCCCTGAAAGGGACACTGAGCAGGGGCACAGGGTATGTTTTTAAAGGGACTCCAAGATCAAATTAAACGCAAAATGTGAACTTACCCGGGCTTTGCTGTAGCCCAGTGTTGGTCTGTAGTTGGCCGGCGGATCCTGGCGACACTCGTGCCGAGTGTCGGGCTCCTTCTTCCGCATACATCACGCGTAACGTCATTACGCCGGCCGCCTCGCGTCATCACGGTGGCCGGCGTGACAGTACGGCGCATGCGCGATTAAACCACGCATGCGCCGTACTGTGACGCCGGACGCCGTAATGACGTTACGCGTGATGTATGCGGAAGAAGGAGCCCGACAATCGGCCCGAGTGTCGCCAGGATCCGCCGGCCAACCATTTCTGAAGAGGCATTGGGAGAAGACCCGGAGGTACGTCGTGGGAACTACAGACCAGCACTGGGCTACAGCAAAGCCCGGGTAAGTTCACATTTTGCGTTTAATTTGATCTTGGACTCCCTTTAAGTATACCCAAGTGTATATGAAGTGTATACACTTCCTCTCTTAATCCCTCTCCATCCCGGTATGCCCACTCTCAATGCTATTGAAAACATGGCTCCTACAGAAAGTAGAGCTGAAACATGAAAAATGATGTCTGTGGGTCCTTACAGCGCATGCGCAGTCTCTGTCTCCTCGAATTATTTTCCGACTCTCTGCATCGCATCATAGTTCCGTGCACTATGACGCGTGCCACAGAGAGGAGGGGAGGAAGAAAGTAGAGTAGCCTGAACCTGCATGCGCTGTAAAAGAGAACTAAAAAGCAATGAATAATTGCTACATATACTCTTTACACTTTAAATGTCTATTTTGCACACTGGTGCTTTGTGTTGGACACAGAAGAAGATCTACAAAATTAAGGGATTGCATCACACAAGCAATGTGACACATACAACTAAGTATTCTGCATAAATATATGTTTTTGAAATGCATTGTATTAACAATGTCATTGCATTTCTTTTGCGATTATTTAGTCCAACACAATGTGTCAGTGTCAGAGATCGTACAACAAAAGAGAAGAAACTTATCCTTTTTAAGAAAAAAATTTATTTTTTTGTGAAAAGTTTTTCTTTTCTTTTTTTTTTTTTTTTTAAAGGGGAACTTCAGCCTAAACAAATATACTGTCATTAAGTTACATTAGTTATGTTAATTAGAATAAATAGGTAATATAATCTCTTACCCACCCTGTTTTAAAAGAACAGTCAAATGTTTGTGATTCATGGGGACAGCCATCTTTGTCATGGGGGCAGCCATCTTTTTGGTTGAAAGGAGGTGACAGGGAGCAGGAGACACAGTTCCAACTGTCCTGTGTCCTGATCACCCCTCCCAGCTGCACACCCTAGGCTTCAAATGTCAAATTCAAAATGTAAAAAAAAAAAAAAAATTGCACCAAAACAGCAGAACGAGAACAACAACATCAGAAATCCCATCATGCTTTGCCCGGATTCAGGGGCAAAATGCCCGGGCAGTTTTCTTCTGTACAGCTAAAAATGAGGCTTGTATAAGAGAAACAAAGTTCTGATGCTGTGAAACACCAGGCCTGTGAACCTTGCTGCATTGTGGAAAATAGCTGTTTACAGCTGTTTCCAACTGCCAAAAAACCATGCAGCAGCTACATCACCTGCCAGCAGTAAAAATCTTCAACCAAAAAAAACAAAAAAAAACAACAACAAAAAAACCCCTCAGTCCACCCTACCCCCTGTCCCCTTCAATTGGCGGACCTCCTCCTCCACATTCGCCATATGCTGGCGCATCTCCAGCATCTGCTGCTTTAGTATGCGGATTTCCCGCTCATGCCTCCTCTTCGTCTTCGTCAGCCTCCTCACCTGGCCCCTCAGCCTCGTATATGTTGATAGAGGAACTGTAGAAAAAAATGTGCAAAATAGGTAAACCCAGCAATCCATCAACTTGTACATATTTCAATCTCATTGATCATCCCTAAAATTAAGAACCTGTAATGTAATACATATAACATAGCATTTACTTGCTTTTCCATAGTATGCAATGTTAATCATACAGTAAGAGAATTTTACCATAAAGCGGTGTACTGGCTCGACTAAGATAAGCCCTCTGGCTATGATGGCTGGGGCCAGGTGAGGAGGCCCTTGACGAAGAAGGAGGCCTGGGTGCAGAGGATCCCCGGGGCCGGGCAGTGCGGGCACCACTTGCAGCTGTAGTAAGGAGTAATGAATAATACAATTTAATCAAAATATATGATAAAATGGATACAAAGTAATAACTTTATTGTTTGAACTACAATTACTTTTATTTCTATTTTCAAGTGAACTTTGATAAGGACCTTACTCTAAACACAGAACAAAAAATCATATTCTTATTCCTTTAATGTATTTATTATACATGAAAGAATATGACTCTTCAATACAGTAAAATAAAACTAGGATAGGCTTTAAAGTGATCCTTTGCGGCTATTGCGGCCTCCGGGACGTAATAGTAGCATAGGGGGCGATATTTTTGCTGGGAACACGAAGAATCACTCGCGTTCCCAATGCCTGTCGGTTCCTGACAGCGAAACCGGAAGTGGTCGCCGTGGGGTCCAGGAGGATCTGAGCGAGGCGGCGAGGGCACCGATCGACTGCAGGGGGCTCAGGGAAGCCACAGTTGAGTCAAAATCTTTTTCTTTTTTTTTTACAGGCTTAAGGATCACTTTAAAGAGAGCACTTGGAACGCAGACTGGGGCAATGGTTCATCTTGTAGTAGGAATACGACCCTGGGCACACAGTCAAGATATCAATGGTGTGGCTCCGAGACAACTCTGTGTATGTCCTTGAGTGGCCCAGCAAGAGCTTAGGCTTCAATACGATTGAATAGCTCTGGAGAGATCTTTAAAAAAAATTGCTGTGCAACAAAGCCGGACCATCTACAAGGCAAACCTAGCCACTTGCCTAGGGCCTGGAGAGGATATAGGGTCCAGATGGACGACAGCACCTATCAAATTTTTCTAAAAAAAAAAAAAAAGTTAATTGATCATCAGTGGTTATCAAAAACCAATGTTAAGCCTAGGGGCCCATTTTTTTTAATAACTTTATTTGCATGAATGCAGTATAATCAGTACATATTGCACAAATATCATCACTATGCCCACACAGGAGCACAAAATAATATGTTTTAACCCATTTTGGAATAAGCCCCTAACAAAACAAAATGTGGGAAAAGTGCTGCACTGTGAATACCTTACGGATATATACTTTAACTGTACATACTGCACAACTCTATAGTATTCAGCCCATGGAATTATTTTTTAGGATAAATACATACAGCATATAAAACCCAAAATAGACATACATAAACTAATAGTTTGCTGACTTACATCCAATTTGAGCAACCACCCGCCTGAGCAGGTCCTGGTCCCTCCTCTTTAGGTCGCTCCAGAGCATTTGGACCTGCTTGGTGGTGAGGTCCCGCCGTTACTCGGCCCTCAGGATCCCCTGCACCCTTCTCACCACGTCCCTTTTCTCCCTCGGGGTGGTGAGGTCATACCGGCCTCTTGTAAATTCCTGGAAAAGAAATATTACAGTATTAACCACCCTGGCGTTCTGATTAAATCGCCAGGGTGGCTGCGGGAGGGTTTTTTTTAAATAAAAAAAAAACTATTTCATGCAGCCAACTGAAAGTTGGCTGCATGAAAGCCCACTAGAGGGCGCTCCGGAGGCGATCTTCCGATCGCCTCCGGCGCCCAGAATAAACAAGGAAGGCCGCAATGAGCGGCCTTCCTTGTTTTGCTTATATCGTCGCCATAGCGACGAGCGGAGTGACGTCATCGACGTCAGCCGACGTCCTGACGTCAGCCGCCTCCGATCCAGCCCTTAGCGCTGGCCGGAACTTTTTGTTCCGGCTGCGCAGGGCTCAGGCGGCTAGGGGGGCCCTCTTTCGCCGCTGCTCGCGGCGAATCGCCGCAGAGCGGCGGCGATCAGGCAGCACACGCGGCTGGCAAAGTGCCGGCTGCGTGTGCTGCACTTTATTTGATAAAAATCGGCCCAGCAGGGCCTGAGCGGCAGCCTCCGGCGGTGATGGACGAGCTGAGCTCGTCCAGACCGCTCAGGAGGTTAATGACCACTGTATTATACCTTCATTAATTAAGAATCTTCTTACTTACAGCATAATGTAAAAGATTATAATATTATTCATAATGACAGTTTTCAAAAATTGTTGGAAGCAACCAACTATGACTTCGGGCAGATACTAGGGATCAACGATGACTAGTGCCACCTATAACTGCTGACATTGCTAGCCATAATAACTACATCATTTCATTTCATGTGTGATTGGACTGACAGAGAAGATCCTGTGACAGCAAGCATCAAATATATAATTGAATGGATTCCATGAACTGGCCGCGGCGTCTATAGACTTTGTGCCAGTTCATAGCCATGGGCGTCCGCACAAAATTTTCCAGGGGGGGGGGGGGGGTGCAAAAAGGCAGGGAAGAAGTGGTGCGCCGCAAATTTTAGAGAAGATGTGTGCGCCGAAAAACCTGAGGGTTATGTTGTGCGGCGCACGTACGCGCCGCCCCCAAAAATGGGTGCGGCCATGGACCAGAATGTGGGTGTGGCCATGGGTGGCGACAAATTTTCGTTTACTTAGCAATGTGGGACATTAGATTAGGACAGTGGTGGCGAAACTTTTGGAGGCTGAGTGCCCAAACTGCAACCCAAAAGTCAATTTATCTATCGCAAAGTGGCAACAGCAATTTAAAACTTCATACAAACGTTTTAACTCATACATGAACATTATTGAAAATCCAAGTTGAAAATAAACTGTGAAGATAAACAATTTCTTTCATCCTACTCCTGAAAAATGTATTCGTTTTTTAGAACCTCACAGTTTTATTTTCCGTTTTAAAAAGCAAAAATGTAGGTTTAATGCTATTGTCTCATAGGATAATGATTCAGCTTTTCCCAGAGGCCCCCAACAAGACAAATTTAGCAATCATCATGAGGCCCCCAAGAAATCAACAGGCTCCCAACAAGACACATTCAGCAATCTTGAGGCCCCCAACAAGACAAATTCAGCAATCATGATGCCCCCAACAAGACAAATTCAGCAATCATGAGGCCCCCAACAAATCATGAGGCCCCCAACAAGACATTCAGCAATCTTGAGGCCCCCAAAAAATCATGAGGCCTTCAACAAGACGAATTCAGCAATCATGAGGCCCCCAACAAGACAAATTCAGCAGTCATGAGGCACATAAATAGACAGGATTTCACATAAATAGGCAGAATGCCCCCTTAGTATGGTAGACACCTCTCACCTGGATTCTCAATTCTCCTCTACTGGCTGTTGTGCCTGGCAATACTGTTTTTGCTTGGATTGGGGATGACGTGCGGGCTGAAAGGCCTTGCGTGATGCTGTGGCCAGGCTGGCTGGCGGTGATGCTGTGACCTGGCTGGCGGTGATGCTGGGCTGTGCTTGGCTGGTTGAAGTAAATGCTGTCCCCTAGTTTAGGTAGCGCCAGGAACCCCCAGGTTAGGAAGTGACAAGGACCCCCCCAGTAAAGTAGTGACAGGGACCCCCAGTAAGGTAGTGACAGGAGACCACCAGGTTATGAAGTGACAGGAGACCCCCAGGTTAGGAAGTGACAGGGGACCCCCAGGTTAGGCAGTGAGTGACAGGGACCCCTTTAGGCAGTGAGTGACAGGGAGCCCCTTTAGGCAGTGAGCGACAGGTGCCCCCTCCCTCTCTCTAGCCGCCGCTCTTCCCCCCTCACCTTGCAGCAACTTCAGACCTCGATCAGCGGCGACCCGACCAGTAAGTGCGGGCGCCAGACGCACCCGCTCTATATGCGGAAGTGATGTCACTTCCGCATATCAGTGCGGTGTGCTAGGTCCTAGCGCCCGCACGGCTGGTCGCTGCCTGATCGAGGTCTGACGCGGCGGCCAGGAGGGGGTGAGCGGCGGCTACAGGGGGGTGAGCGGCCCAAATTGCGTTTACTTTCTGCTGAAATGTGGCCCAAATTGCGTTCATTTTCTGAAGAAATGTGGGCCAAATAGCGTTTATTTTCGACTGAAATGTGGCCCAAATTGCGTTTATTTTCTGCTGAAATGCAGCACAAAGTGCGTTCATTTTCTGCTGAAATGTGGCCCAAAGTGCGTTTGTTTTCTGCTAAAATGTGGCCTAAATTGCGTTTGTTTTCTGCTAAAATTTGGCCTAAATTGCGTTTGTTTTCTGCTAAAATGTCTATATTTGCTGCTTTGGGGTTACGGTTACGCTCCGCCCATACAATGTCATGACCACGCCCATTTTTTGGCGGGGCGCACTATGCGCGCCGCACACGCCCCCCCCCAGGCCCGTTTTCCGGCGCGCTGCGACCCCCTCCCCAGCCGTCCACAGCCCACCCCCCACCTTCACTTGTCCCAGGTTGGACCCAGAAAAAACGGGTCACTGTAGTGAATATGTCTCACTCTACTATTAACAACAGTACTGCTACAAAATGCAAAGTTACAGAGATAAACTAAAAACAATTCTCTACTACAACACCTATGATATCCTTTTACATGGGACATATAAAGATTAGAGAAATGCAGTCAGAAACAGTAGCCAAAAACTATACATTCTGTTAATAGATTGCTTACCTCAATTAGCATAACTTTCATCCTGAGGGGAATCTTAGGAGGCATGTTGATGGCAGACAGTGCTGTGTGCGATGGCAGTGCTGATGCGTGTGATGCGTCCTCTCCACGCGTTTGCCGGTGCCTGCTCTGGCCAACTTCCTGTCTCTACGCATCAGCCAATCAAAACTTCCGCTTGTGACGTACGCGTGTACGTACGCGTACGGAGGCAAAGTACGCATGCGCGTGCGCAGTGCTTCCAGAGGGGAATACGGAAGGCTTTACGCTTGCCGACTACACCATACGCATCGTTGGCAATCCAGTTCGCACATGCGCGGTACAATCACGGGTAACGCGTAAAGAAAATCCGCATGCGAGCATAATGTTACGCATACGGCTACGATAGCTACGCGGAGATGCGAAGTTAGATGGGACACTTACGGTATCCTTACGCGTAACTTCGTAAGTTTACGCGTAATTACAGTGATGTACCGTAAAAAATTTCATACGTCGTAACCGTAATTGCGTAATGCGTAATAGCGTAAAATTACGCGGAATGATCCGTAAGCGTAGATTTTTCCATTACGACCAGCACTGGAATAACCAGCTTCATCTTGTTGGCAGAGCGGAGGGTGCGTGGAGGGGCATAAAGTTCCAATAGATCCGCTATGTATTTGGGTCCCATGTGGTGTAGAGCCTTGAATGTCAGCAGGCAGATCTTAAAATTGATTCTCCATTTTACTGGCAACCAGTGAAGAGTTTGCAGTACTGGGGTGATGTGTGAGCTGCGGGGGGCATTGGCTAGGAGTCTGGCTGCAGCATTCTGTACTAGCTGTAAGGGGTGCAGAACCTTATCTGTAGATCTGATGAACAGGGCGTTGCAGTAGTCTAGGCGGGAAGATACAAATGCGTGAACCAGGGCAGGAAGGTCTTCAGCTGGGATAAGGTGTTTGATTTTCGCTATATTTCTTAGATGGAAGAAGGAAGACTTGACGACAGCTGATACCTGCTGTCTGAGTTTTAGATTTCCATCCAGGATCACCCCAAGGTTTCGCACAGAGTCTTTATACTGTACAGTATCTCCCCCAATTGCTAGTTTGAGGTGGTGAGCGTTTTGAACTTTATCCATCATGTGTGGACCACCTACCACCAACACCTCTGTTTTGTCAGAGTTCAGCCTCAGCCAGCTGGTGTTCATCCAATTTTGTAAATCCACTAGACACGCATTTATGGATGCTGATGGGTCTTGGGTGCCAGGCTTGAAGGACAGATACAGTTGTGTGTCATCTGCATAACAATAGGAAATAATTGGGAATTGAAAGGAATTGAAGGGACACTGGAGGAAACAGAGGAGCACAGAAAGATGAGTTAAACTAAAAAGGAGAGTACCACATAATTGCATTTAACCTATTACAATCCTTTTCCCCAATATCCCACGTCCCCCACCCCCAGCACGTGTATTGTTCCGGTGTGCTTGGGGGGACGTGGGTGATTAGCAGAGCAGGATTATCCTCCAGGCAGGTGCTTGGGGCCTAGTGGGTGTCAAGAGGCTCACCTGTCACCTTCTTTGACCTCTCTTCACTTGAGCTTACCCCAAATCTACTGCCTTGCCTAGAGCCCCATTACGTTTTAACAAGTGACCATTTCTGAGGAAGTATATTTACGCCCCACAGGACTTAAACTAAAGTCCCAGGGGCGTAGATATATGTACCTTTGCTGCGCATGCTCCTGTGCGATCCTGCGCGTGTGAGCGCATTCTCGCCTCCGCCCGTTAGTACACTGATTAGTGAATGGGAAGACAGATCCCATTCACCGATCAAAGTGCCTGTAATCATCATTGATCACCGGCATCAATGAGATGCCGGTGGACATTGACAAGGTGAAAGTAAAACATACAAACACAACTTCCTGTCTACTGTTTACAGTACACAGAAGAAATAAAGTGGGTGGGCAGATCTAGTGGCCAAATAGTAAAATTACACTTACATAGCTTCAAATGAAATAAAAATACATAAAATCCCCCATTAAACACTTGAAGACCACTAGTTTAAACCCCCCTAGTGACCAGGCCTATTTTTTAAAATAATTTTCTTATCCCTCCCTCCCTCCCCCTGCCAGCCTATGACAGCGGATTGCTTCTGTCATTGTCACCAGCTGTGTGACACGGCGGTCCCCAGTACAGTGCTGCCGTGGATCACAGCGCTGTACACAGTAAATAGATGGTGGTTTTGCCATCTAACAGTCTCCCATCGGTGATCGCCGCTGGGAGACTGATGGTGAAGGGGAGCTCTGTCATTCAAGACGAGATGTGCGCTCATCGGTGCGCATGATCTCCTGCAAAACCCTGCCCCAGGACTTTGCGCCGATGGGCTGTCGCCGCAATCACGCCCATCAGTATGACGCAGTCGTAGACCAGTTAATTAACCCCTTACCTCCTCCATTCTCCCATAGTTACCAAAATAAAACACTTGCATACATAAAAAAGGTGACATTTATTAGGAAATACATAAGTGGGACTCAAGTGGGACTCAACTTATATAGTTTAGAAGGGTATATTACTGTTATTTTTGCAAAAAAAGGGCTTGTAATTAAACTGAAAAAATACACCTTTAAAATAAAAGAAAAAATAATATATTTTGTCACCATACATTGCACTAGGGGCATACTTTAAACATTGTAATGACTGGACAAACAGGTAAATAAAATGTGTGGGTTTTATCCACAGTAGCACGTTTTATTTTAAAACTATAATGTCCAAAGTCTTAGAACTAATGCTTTTTTTTCCATTTCTTTTGTATTATTCCAGTTAAAATGCATTTAGAATAAAATTATTCTTAGCAAAATGTACCACCCAAATAAAGCCGAATTGGTGGCTAAAACACAAGATATCGATCAATCTATTGTGATAAGTAGTGATAAAGTTATTGGCGAAAGAAAGGGAGGAGCCCTGAAATGTGACAATTGCTCTAGTCCTTAGGGGTTAGCCCCTTAGTGGTTAATTAGTTAATCAATCTCTGGTGATTGGAATTTTTGGTGATACATTGATCCGGAGGGCCTGTACTGAGGAGGTGACTGTGAGGAAACGCGGAAAAGCCGCCGCAAGTGCTCAGAGTGAGGCGGCTGTTTCCGCGTCCAACATGGCGGCACAACGCGAAGAAACCGCCGCATGCCGCATGAGCAGAGCGGTGGAGTCCGAGTTGGATGCGGCGGATTGCGCGCATAGCAATACTACTGACATTGTGGTTGGACGCGGGGAAGCCGCCGCTTGCTTGGAGAGCGGTGCGGCGGCCCCCGCGCCCGAATCAGCGGATACATTGCAAAACATGTCTGGTGTGGCTGGGACTGCTAGTCCACACAGGTTCAGAAGGACGCGCGCACTGAGAGGCAGAGCTTATATGACAGCCAGAGAAGAGTCAGCTGACCAAGCTGGTCAGCTGACATTTTCACCACTTTCCATTGGCCCAGCACTTAAGGGTGGCGCTGGAGAGCGCTATAGTATATATACTGGGTGCTGGTCATTTCTCTGGTGTCTGGCGTTGCGATCACTACGTGGTAGCACTCAGAGCTTGTCTGTATCTGTGTTCTAGCATAGTTTCCAAAGGTGTTGATGATCAAGGAGCTCACACCTTAGCATTAGGAATATTAAACTGTATTATTTGTTATGATCTTCTGCCTGCCTGACTATTCCTTTGAACTCTGATTCTGTACCTTGCTATTTCTGATATCCTGTTGCCAAACTCTGCTCGTTCCTGGACTCTGTATTTGCCTCCTGATTCTGTACCTTGCTATTCTGATACTCCGTTGCCAAACCCTGCCTGTTCATTGGATTCCGTATCTGTCTCCTGCATCTGTACCTTATCTGTCTGTGTGTTAACGACCTGGCTTGCCCGACCTCGAGAACTGGCCTTACTTTTAGAGGCAGTTCCCTGACCTGTTAGTGACACCCTCTCACTGGTGTCACTCACGCTCTGTCCTTCCTACTCTCAGCCTAGCTCCTCCCCCGGGAGAGTCTAGGCCAACGGAAGGAACTTACCTCTGTGCAGTACTCCTTACTGCTTCTGTACCTTCTCCTGGGGTGCAGTATTCAAAGTATTACTGTTGCACCAAACACTCACTTGTTACTCAGGTGTCCAGAGGTTAGAGATATATCTGATTATCGGTGATACTGCAGATCATCAATAATCGGGTATATATCTGCATTCTCGGTGATACTGCAGATCACCGGTAATCAGACCCTCTCTGTGTTACACCGATTGTTACAGAACGCCAGACCAAAATGCAAATGGACGCACACACTGACCGTCTGGGCGCACTTGCCACTTCGGTGGAAAACATCAACTAAGTGCTGGGTAGTCACAAGACTATGATTGACGCCTTGTCTGGTTCTTTACAAACCCTCCAGACAGCAGTGGATGAGGTGCGATTCCCTCCTAGCTCTGACATACGTTTGCCTGTACCTGAGAAATTTTCTGGTCACAGATCTGACTTCCGAAATTTTAGAAGTAGAGTGTTATCTTACTTTGAGTTGAGACCCCGATCTTCTGGAACTGTGGCCCAAAGGGTCACATTTATTAAGACTTTGTTATCAGGCGATTCTCAGACGTGGGCGTACAGTCTGCCCACCGGAGACTTAGCCCTCACCTCAGTGGATGAATTTTTTAAAGCTATGGCAGTAATTTACGACGACCCAGACCTTGCTGCGACTTCTGAGCGGAAGCTCAAGCTTTTGCGTCAAGGCAAGGGTCCGGTCGAGGATTACGAAGCCGAATTTAGGAGGTGGTCAGTTTCAGCCAGGTGGGACACCTATGCCCTCTTAGATTGTTTCTTATCAGGGTTGTCAGATGAGGTCTCAGATCTCATGTTAAGTCTGCCTGAACCAAAAACAGTCGATGAGGCCATTTCATCGGCCATTCGAGTCGACCGCAGGCTGCGCTATCAGAAACAGACCCGGGGTAGTAGTCATGTAAGAATGGTGTCCTACGCTGCGCCTCCAGTAACTCCACCTCCTCCCGTCTCGCCTCCACCCGAACCAATGCAAATTGGTCGGTCGAAACTACCCCAAGTGGAGCGAAGACGTAGGATGTCTGAGCAGCTGTGTTTTTACTGTGCAGAGGGGGGTCATAGAGTACGTAATTGCCCTAACAAGTCGGGAAACGCTACCGCCTAGGAGTTGTAGGGGGTAACACCATAGGCGCGCAACTTTTACCCCTAGAAGATAAACGGTTACTTCTTCCTTGTACTGTTACATGGGAAGATAAATCTGAGGTTTCTGAGGCTTTTGTTGATTCAGGCTCTGCAGCTAATTTTATGGATTTCAAATTTGTAAAGAAATTGGGTATTCCGCTCACCCCGGTAAAACCACCCATTCAGGTTACGGCAGTAGATGATTCCCCCCTGCAAAGTAATCATCCGCGTGTCTCAGACACCAGAGGTGGAAGTCACTATAGGGGTGCTACATAAGGAGAAACTGCAGTTTTTTGTGTTACACATGACCACCTCCACAGTCATCCTTGGCATGCCATGGTTGCACCTTCACTCCCCACAGATCAATTGGGCTACTGGTCAGCTAACTAGCTGGTCAACTCATTGTTTTCAGCAGTGTTTAGGGAGGGTGACACTGGGCCAGACCAGGATTCATTTGGAGGGTGTACCAGTACAATATTCCGAGTATTCCAATGTGTTCTGTCCCAAGGCTGCTGATAAGTTACCTCCACATCGCCCGTTTGATTGCCCCATCGATCTCCGATCTGGTTGTATGCCCCCTAGGGGTCATCTCTACAATTTGTCTGGGCCAGAGAAAGTGGCCATGCAGGAGTACATTCGTGAAAATTTAGCCAAGGGGTTCATTCGCCCTTCCCGGTCGCCCGCTGGCGCAGGGTTTTTTTTGTTAAGAAAAAAAACGGAGGCCTGCGGCCATGTATTGATTACCGGGGCCTGAATAAAATCACAGTGAAGAATCGCTACCCTTTGCCCCTGATAGATTACTTGTTTACACAGGTTACCGACGCTAAGATCTTTTCAAAATTGGATTTACGGGGTGCATACAACCTGGTGCGGATTAGAAAGGGCGATGAATGGAAGACGGCCTTTAACACGCCCGACGGGCATTACGAGTACCTAGTGATGCCCTTCGGGCTGTGTAACGCCCCGGCCGTCTTCCAAGAACTAATTAATGAGGTATTCAGGGAGGTGTTGGGCAAATTTGTGTTAGTATACCTAGATGATATACTTATTTTCTCAAACAACCTCTCTGAGCACAGGACACATGTCAAGTTTGTATTGGACAAACTAAGGCAAAACATGCTTTACGCTAAATTGGAGAAGTGCATCTTCGAGGTAACCTCTGTCACCATTTTAGGGTACATAATTTCCACCTCGGGCCTGTCTATGGATCCTGCCAAGGTCTCTGCTGTGTTGGAATGGCCTCAACCAGTGGGGTTAAAATCTCTCCAGAGATTTTTAGGCTTTGCCAATTACTATAGAAGGTTCATAAAGGGGTACTCCACTGTCATTGCACCCCTCACCAGTCTCACTAAGAAAGGGGCAGATACTACCCACTGGTCTCCAGAAGCTCTGCATGCATTCTCCACTTTGAAAGATTTGTTTTGCTCTGCACCCATCCTAAGACACGTGGACACCTTCTATCCCTTTATTGTTGAGGTGGACGCCTCGGAGGTCGGGGTAGGGGCTGTGCTGTCCCAGCGGTCAGGGTTGCAGGGTAGATTGCACCCATGTGCCTATTTTTCTCGTAGGTTCTCTCCGGCAGAGAGAAACTACGATATAGGTAACAGGGAGCTCCTGGCCATCAACTTGGCCTTTGAAGAATGGCATCATTGGTTGGAAGGAGCAGAACATACGATTACAGTTTACACTGATCACAAAAATTTGGAATACATCGAGGGAGCTAAGAGATAAAGCCCCCGTCAGGCTCGATGGTCATTGTTCTTCTCGAGGTTCAGATTTATAATTACGTACACTCCGGGTAGCAAAAACATTAAGGCAGATGCCCTGTCCAGATGCTTTGAGACGGAATCAGCACAGCCCTCCGCCCCAGAGACCATTGTCCCACAGAAACTGGTACTAGCAACAACTGAGACTTGGAAATATTGGACAGAGACTTTAGGTCCATTTCAGCAGGACGTCCCGGAGTGGAAGCCCAAAGGGGTTATGTTTATACCACTGCCATTCCGTCTTCAGATTTTACAGATGTAACACTCACACAAAAATGCGGGACACCCTGGGGCCTCCAGAACACAGGATCTTGTTGCCAGGTGCGCTTGGTGGCCTTCTCTGGCAACAGATTGCAAGGAGTATGTTAGAGAGTGTGCGATGTGTGCGAAGAGTAAGCCCTCCCGGCTGGCACCTGTGGGAACGTTGCAGCCCTTGCCCACCCCAAGTGAGCCGTGGACCCACTTGTCCATGGATTTTGTGGGTGAGCTTTCCAGGTCTGAGGGCATGTCAGTCATTTGGGTGGTAGTCGACCGCTTTAGTAAAATGGCCCATTTTGTGCCCTTGAAAGGACTCCCCTCGGCCCAGGAGTTGGCCGATTTGTTCATCAACCACGTTTTCCGATTGCATGGCATTCCGGAAAACATAGTGTCAGATCGGGGAGTCCAATTTGTTTCGAGATTTTGGAGGGCATTTTGTCACCAAATGGGCATGGAACTGTCATTTTCGTCGGGCTACCACCCACAGACCAATGGTCAGACTGAAAGAGTCAATCAATCATTGGAACAGTTTTTGAGGTGTTACGTTGCAGAAACGCAAAATGATTGGGTCAAGTTTTTGCCCTTCGCAGAATTTGCGCACAATAATTTGAAAAGTTCTTTCTCGGGATTTTGTCCATTTCAGATAGTGACCGGGAAGTTGCCTAAATTCTCCCCATTGCCAGTCGCCTCCACTCCGTTTCCAGCTCAGGAGGCCTGGCAAAGGTCATTTAAAGACATGTGATGGATCGTGAAAAATAATTTGGAGAAGGCGTTTCAAAGTCAAAAAGGTCAAGCTGACAAAAAACGTTCCTTAGAGTGGAGGTTTCAACCAGGAGACTTAGTCTGGGTGTCCACACGTCACTTGACCTTGAAACAGCCCTCAGCCAAGTTGGGGCCCAGGTTTGTGGGTCCGTTTCCAGTAACTAGAAAGATCAACAATGTTACTTATGCCATTGATCTTCCTGCCAGTATGCGTGGCGTAAGATCCTTTCATGTGTCCCTGCTTAAGCCAGCAGTCCATGTGGGTCCCACTCCTCCTCCTCCTGTGATGATAGATGACCAACCTGAGTACGAACTCAGTACAATATCTGGTTCATTGGAAAGAGTATGGTATTGAGGAGAGATCATGGGTACCTGAATGTCGCATGCATGCTGACAAATTAAGAAGGGAGTTCCACGCGTTGCATCCTGAGAAGCCTGGTAGGAGCTGTCCGGAGTCCACTCCTCGGGGGGGGGGGGTACTGTGAGGAAACGCGGAAAAGCCGCCGCAAGTGCTCAGAGTGAGGCGGCTGTTTCCGCGTCCAACATGGCGGCACAAACGCGAAGAAACTGCCGCATGGGCAGAGCGGTGGAGTCTGCGTAGGATGCGGCGGATTGCGCGCATAGCAATACTACTGACATTGTGGTTGGACGCAGGGAAGCCGCCGCTTGCTTGGAGAGCGGTGCGGCGGCCCCCGCGCCCGAATCAGCGGATACATTGCAAAACATGTCTGGTGTGGCTGGGACTGCTAGTCCACACAGGTTCAGAAGGACGCGCGCGCGTGCTGAGAGGCAGAGCTTATATGACAGCCAGAAAAGAGTCAGCTGACATTTTCACCACTTTCCATTGGTCCAGCACTTAAGGGTGGCGCTGGAGAGCGCTATAGTATATATACTAGGTGCTGGTAATTTCTCTGGTGTCTGGCGTTGCGATCACTACGTGGTAGCACTCAGACCTTGTCTGTATCTGTGTTCTAGCATAGTTTCCAAAGGTGTTGATGATCAAGGAGCTCACACCTTAGCATTAGGAATATTGAACTGTATTATTTGTTATGACCTTCTGCCTGCCTGACTATTCCTCTGAACTCTGATTCTGTACCTTGCTATTTCTGATATCCTGTTGCCAAACTCTGCTCGTTCCTGGACTCTGTATTTGCCTCCTGATTCTGTACCTTGCTATTCTGATACTCCGTTGCCAAACCCTGCCTGTTCGTTGGATTCCGTATCTGTCTCCTGCATCTGTACCTTATCTGTCTGTGTGTTAACAACCTGGCTTGCCCGACCTCGAGAACTGGCCTTACTGTTAGAGGCAGTTCCCAGACCTGTTAGTGACACCCTCTCACTGGTGTCACTCACGCTCTGTCCTTCCTACTCTCAGCCTAGCTCCTCCCCCGGGAGAGTCTAGGCCAACGGAAGGAACTTACCTCTGTGCAGTACTCCTTACTGCTTCTGTACCTTCTCCTGAGGTACAGTACTCAAAGTATTACTGTTGCACCAAACACTCACTTGTTACTCAGGTGTCCAGAGGTTAGAGATATAGCTGATTATCGGTGATACTGCAGATCATCAATAATCGGGTATATATCTGCATTCTCGGTGATACTGCAGATCACCGGTAATCAGACCCTCTCTGTGTTACACCGATCGTTACAGTGACCCGGCATCTGTGGTGAGCACCAGCTTATGTGCTGCAGCTCCTCCCCATTGCACATGTGCCAGCATGATTTCATTATTAAATGGTGCTGGAGAGGATCAAAATGTTGGATCCAGATAGAGGGATCAGCCCAAAAGCGCCTATGCAATATTTTATATTTGGTGGCACAGTGGCGGGAGATTGGGCCCGTGGCAATCAGAGTGTTAGACATAGTTGAAATTGGATAGGTGCAACATGTGCGCAACAATTGCAGAATGTCGTCCGATTGTTAGATGTGCAAAAAATACACAGATAATAAATGTGAAAAATGCGTGATGCCTGAATGGGCCATGGACATCAAATGGACAGTGTGGTGTTGCAGGGGTCGAATAAGTGTGCTCCCTGCTTTACCTCTGCACTCAAGAGTGGATGCATTCTATTATCTAAGATGTATGGCAAGGCATCCACTCTTTCTGAAAAAAACTTTGTAGGCTGGGGTTGTCCCGTGCGTTAGCACTGCTGGATCATTTCATGGTATGGATGGTAGAGGAACAGTGGACATGTAAATTAAACTGTGCTATTTGATTTGCACTTTCACACAATTTTTTGTACTAGATCAGGGTTTATCTGTTGCATTGTTACAACATAACAATGACCTGCATTATTTTTTTAGACAGTAGATGTGTTGCCATTCTCTGCAGCTATAATTGTTTTCCATAACATGTCATTTTGTCACTTTTCCCCTAGATTAGGCACTCAGACTTTTTGGCCGTAACTTTAAGGTACTGTTGTGAGATTGACCTGAAGAAGCGGGTCGGACCCTGTGGTGAGCTTAAAGGAGTTGTCAGGCCAAATTGAATCAAATAAACGCTACTTACAAGGGGCTTTCTCCAGCCCCAAGCTCCCAGGACCTCGCAGTCCGCTCCGGCCCATGTGCCGGTTATTGACGGCGCCGATCGCGCAGTACAGAGCGACCTCCAGGTCGCTCTGACGTCATCGCCGGAACCCGGGTCAGAGCTCCGGCAAACGGCTGCGGGCAGAGCTGCGGCGAAGGAGGTCCTGGGAGCTTGGGGCTGGAGGAAGCCCCCGGTAAGTAGCGTTTATTTTATTCAATTTGGCCTGACAACTCCTTTAAGTGTTTTAAAGCGTGACCGAGAGCCCCTGTCCCTGTTTTCCTCTTGTGTTCTGCAGCCCCTCTGTATTATATAACGTATGTATATTCCTCCACCTATCCCATATTATTATTATCAACCCCTAGCCAAGTTAGTCCTCGTTCACATCTGAGGAGCGCAGATGGCCGTGCGATCCGAACGCAGCGCATCCGATCGCACGCCATCTGCGCCGCTGCCCTCTGCGCTGCTGATCCCATCCATTGACAGTGATGGGATCAGCTCTGCGCTTTCAGGCAAAATGCATGCAGCAGTACGCAAGCGCTTCCCAGCGCATCGTACTGCTGCACAGCGCAGTAGATGTGAACGGTAGAAGGGCAGTCTATGCCCTTCTGCCGTTCCTGTGTTTGAGCACATCATACGCGCTTCCATATCCGCACGGAAGCGCGTATAATGTGAACGAGGCCTTATGCTTACTATTATATGCTACAAAACACACTTCTTCTACGTATACATATTATATGTTCCCCACCTCTTCTTTCCTCCTTATTCTGATTTTAAGCTCACAAGGGCAGGGCTCTCTCACCCATTTTGTCTTGGAATTTGGTATACATTTTGATCATGTTACATTTGCCACTGCAATTGTGTCTACTCACTTTGTATTACTTACCAATGTCGATATATTGTGTACGCCATTGTCTGTATTCTGTACCCCATGTTTGTTTCTTACTCTGTACAGCACCACAGAATATATTGGCACTTTATAAATCTATATATATAAAATCAAATGTGCGTATGTGTGTGTGTATATGTATGTGCGTATATGAGATTGTGCCACCATCACTCGAAAACTCCTTAACCCATTTTTTTATGAAACTTGATATATAGATCCCTTACCTACCTGGAAAGATATGTTCTGGTGATCTCACATCCCCCTGCACACCTGTGCGGAACCACAAACAGCCAATCAGATTTCACACATTCATGTCAATGGAAAAAATGTAAAAGGCTGCCATTCTCACAGTAATAAGGCCAGAGTCCCCACACTTGGCACAGTTGGTTACTTGGAGACCAAGGTAAAAAATTCAGTCATAGTGGGCGGAGCATAAAACAGCAATTCATTTTTAATGTAAACGGCAGCCATTCTTACCCTGTTAATGGCAGGGTTCTCAAACTTAGAACAGTTGGTGACTGGGATTAATATTCAGGAAAGTGGGTGGAGCCTACAACAGCCAATCAAAATTTACCTATTTATTTACTGCTGCCATTCTTACACTGTTAATGGCAAAGGCCTTAAACCTGGTTGACTGGGGTTCAAATTCAGAAAAAAGGACAGAGCCACAAATAGCCAATCACATTTGTTTGATTGGCAAACTGCTTCCAATTCTCCCATAGATACCAGAAACCCTTAAAGCTCACAAACTTGGTCACTGAGAGACTGTGTGTCAAGATTCAAAAAAGTGGGCAGAGTCAGCAACAACCATTTTTTTTACAAGGGAAAATGTAAACTGCAGCCATTCTTACACTGTTAATAGCAGGGTTCTCAAACTTGGCACACTTGGTCACTGGGTGACTGGAATTAAAGAGACACTGAAGCGAAAAAAAAATGATGATATTATGATTTGTATGTGTAGCACAGCTAAGAAATAAAACATTAAGATCAGATACATCAGTGTAATTGTTTCCAGTACAGTAAAGGTGGCCATACACTGGCCCGATTCGCGGCCGTTTCGACAGCAGATTCGATCCTGGGATCGAATCTGCTGCCAATCGTTCGCGCTAAACGCACCCGCCGATCCGATTTCCTCCCGAAATCGGAACGGTCCGTCGATCGCGGCGTGCGGGAAATTACCCTCGATCGCTCGCGGGTAGGGTGCGCGTCGCTAGCGGCGGCCGATCCTATCAGGTATACATTACCTGACGCTGGCTCCCGGGCGTCTTCTCCGCGCTGCACCGCTCTGTTCCGGCTCCATCCCGGCGCTTCCTGTGTCACTGCAGTGACCAGGAAGTTCAAATAGAGGGCGCTCTGACACAGGAAGCGCCGGGATGGAGCAAGAACAGAGCGGTGCGGTGCAGCGCGGAGAAGATGCCCAGGAGCCAGCGTCAGGTAATGTATACGGGGGGGGGGGGGGGGGGGGGGCACAGGCGGCAGGAGCAGCTCAACAGATTGTGATCGGTTTCAGGCTGAAATCGATTCACAATCTGTTTGCAGTAAAGGCAGCCATACGATCCCTCTCTGATCAGATTCGATCAGATAGGGATCTGTCAGCTGGTCGATCTAATGGCAAATCGACCAGTGTATGGCTACCTTAAGAGTTGAGAAACTCCAGTTGTTATCTCTATGCAAACAAGCCATTAAGCTCTCCGACTAAGTTAGTTGTGGAGAGGGCTGTTATCTGACTTTTATTATCTCAACTGTTCCTGGACTATTTACTTTTCCTCTGCTAGAGGAGAGGTCATTACTTCACAGACTGCTCTGAAAGACTCATTTTGAATGCTGAGTGTTGTGTAATGTGCACATATTATAGAATGATGCAATGTTAGAAAAAACACTATATACCTGAAAATAAAAGTATGAGAATATTTTCTTTGCTGCTAATCTTCTAGTAATTATTCATAGTACACAACCAATTCACTATATCATATTTTTTTTTCCGCTTCAGTGTCTCTTTAATATTCAGGAAAGTGGGTGGAGCTTACAACAGCCAATCAAAATACACCTTTTGATTTTCAAGGGTAATATATACATTGCTGACATTCTTACATTAATGGCAGAGGCCTCAAACCTGGCACAGTCGGTCATTGGGTGACTGGGTTCAAATTTACAAAAGGGGGCAGAGCCACAAACAGCCTATCAAATGTGTTTAATTTCAATGTGAAATTTTACATTATTGATGCCAAAGGCCCCAAAGCTCACAAACTTGGAAATTGAGTGACTGCGTGTCAAGCTCAGAGAAAGTGGGTGGAGCCAACAACAACCAAATACATACCTGAGCAACACCAGGTGATTGGCTAATCAATAATAATAAAAATATTTATAATTATGCATTTATACAGCACTGATATGTTCTGAAGCACTTTACAGATTACACGGTCATATCCATGACTTTTCACAGAGGAGCTCATAATCTAATCCCTACCATAGTCCTAGTCTAATGTCCTACATTATTATTATTATATTATTACTGTGTTATATAGTACAGAGTACATAGTCATGTCACTGACAGTCCTCAGAGGCGCTCACACTCTAGTCCCTACCATAGTCTAATGTCATACCATATGATTTAACCACTTCCCTACCACAGGTTTTTCCCCCCTTCAAAACCAGAGCAATTTTTTCACTTTCAGAGCAACTTTATCACTGCTTATCACACTGAAATGATCTATATATTATTTTTTGGGGGGACAAACTAGGCTTTCTTTGTGCAGTACTTTTTGCTAAGAATTATTTTATATGTATTTTGCAGGGAAGAGGAAGAAAAGAAAAACTGAAAATATGCACCATTTCTCAGCTTTCAGCTTTTGTAGTTTAAAGCAGTAGGATTAGCCATACTATGCCAGGGGAAAAAAACATATATAAGTAGATAAATACTTGATCTGCTTACTTAACACATGTATTGTACTGTTTTCAGTGATTTCATTGAATTTTATATAGTAAATGAAGAGAATTCTGTCCCTTGTGGGAACCTTTGCCAACAGTTTAGGCTAAATCCTGCAGTCATTTCTGCCCTTTACTTTCTTTCTTTTCTCCTCCAATCGCTGAGTCACCCCAGCCTTGCTTGTAAACACAAGTGAGCAGGGGATAGTGTTTCAGTTAAGCAGCTAGGCAGGGAAATAAATGGAAGAGGAGGAATATATTATAGATAAAAAGGACCCCAGCAGGCAACTGTTTGGCACTGACTACTAAAGGGCCAGTGCTTCTTAAGTATGTGATAACTCCAAATCATAACAGCAGAAAATGTTTTGAAAGTTTTGAATGCAGGATTAGCATCTTTATCACTTAATACACTCAGACCAGTCGCTGTTGAAATTTGATTTTTATGGTGACAATCCCGCTTTAAAAATAAAATGAGCTATTGTTGATGAAACAGACACATTTTATTTGCCCATTTGTCCTGGTTATTACAACGTTTAAGCAACAGTAGGAGGCTCTGATTCATAACAGGCAAAGAAATCGGGTTTGAGAACAGCTGTTTTTCATTCCCCGATCACGGAGGGACAGGATTGCGGCAAATGCAAACGGGGGAGATGTGATAAGCGGTAAGTAAACAGACACTTATCTACGCCCCTGTGGGATGTAGATAATTGTGGCAAAAGTAGGGAAGTGGTTAATGTATTTACATAACACTGACATCTTCTGCAGTGCTTTAAATGTTTTAAAGGGAAGATTCATGCTAATTAAAAAATACAAATCCACTTACCTGGGGCTTCCTCTAGCCCGTGGCAGCCAGGACATGCCCTCGGCGCCGCTCCGGAGGCTCCCGGTCTTCTTAGATGGCGCACCCGACCTGGCCAGGCTGGCTTCCAGGCCGGGCTCTTCTGCACTCCATTGTGCGTCTCACTGGTGCACGCTGACTTCTCCGACGTAATTCTGCGCCTCCGCAGTACAGCCCGGAGGATTTTGGAGCGCAGAAGAGAAGAGAAGAGCCCGACCTGGAAGCTGGCCTGGCCAGGTCGGGTGCACTACCGAAGAAGACCGGGAGCCTCCGGAGCAGTGCCAAGGGCTGGAGGAAGCCCCAGGTGAGTGGATTTGTATTTTTTAATTAGCGTGAACCTTCCCTTTAAAGCACTGTAGATGAATGTCTGTTAAACAAGGTGTATATGAGATCTGCAGATATTATAGACTATGAATGCATTTTGCAGGAACTGATCTTTTGCAGATACAGATCTTTTCCATGTGTACAGCATCTTTGTGTACAGCATCTTGCAAAGATTTGTATCTGATGGGGATAGAATAGACTGTATAGGAACAGTGATGCTCATCCGGATTCCGGGTACCCGAACTACCCAGATTATCCGAACTTTTTCAGCTATTGGATCTGGATTCTGGATAGCTGGCTAAATCCGGAATGCAGTATCCGGATTCGCATGCGGTATCCGAATAGCAATCCGGATACCTAGTTCGGATATCCGAATCTGGGTAGCATAACCACAGCACTTTGGAAGTAGCGCCTGTATTTTCTACTACAGTGAGCGCTGCTATAGCTGTAATTTCCACTATAGCCTATGGCGGTGCCAAATGTCCTCCGCTGAGAGGCGCCACTTTTATCTGCCTTGCCCATATAGTGATCCTCTGGATCAACAGGGATATGTGAGGGAGCAGGCTGGTGTTGTACTTTGTTCTCTGGTTGAACTCGATGGACGTATGTCTTTTTTCAACCAAAATAATAGTGTAGTAATAAATTGCACCAGAAAATGTTAGTAAGTATAGGGGAGAAGTTCTCATATATGGGTTGCAGTACTAGCAGCTAGAGATGTCGCGAGCCTCCAATTTTCGGTTCGCGAACCCTAAATCCTTAAGCAAGCATATTTTTCTCTTGGATATATCATAATGGTACATGCTAGGCTGGCTTCAGCATGTAGTGTTGGTGGTGGTATATGTAACGATAGGTGTCAGCAACCAGAGAGAATCTGATTCTTAGCGATCTGCAGTATCCCCAAGAATACAGATATACCTGATTATTGAGGATCTGCCAAATCGGCAATAATCCAAGTATAACTAACCTCTAGACACCTGAAGCGTGTAAGTGTTTAGTGCAACAGTAAGTATTGGACCACCGGGGCAGCAGGTGGTCCAATAAGTAGAGAAAGACTCTACTGCAGTCAAGGGCTCCTGGAGGGGGAGTCCCTGACTGATTTTGCAGCAGGGCCCCCTCTGCGGAGCAGGGGACCCCTGCAGGGAGACTGGACACCCTATGTGTGGGTGACAGCCAGAAAGGTCGGGCAGGCCGGGTCGGCAACACACATGTCATCTACAGCAGTGACCAGGATCGGTTGATCCAAGGGGAGCATGGGTATTCCCAATTTTTTTAGCAAACTCGTAATCTATAAAATTAGACGCTGAACCGGAATCAATGAAAGCTTCCGTGGAAACAGTCTGACTTTCCCTAGTGACCGAGCAGGGAAGTAGCAGACGATTGTTATGTAGAGGTAAAGACTGTGCGCCTAGGGTATTACCGCTAACTACTCCTAGGCGGCAGCGTTTCCCGAGTTTTTGGGACAATTCTGCACTCTATGACCCTCCTCTGCACAGTATAAACAGAGCTGTTCTGTTTACCTGCGATTCCTCTCTGACCGCGTCAATTTGGACTGACCAATTTGCATTGGCTCAGGTGACGGTGAGGCAGGTGGAGAAGTGGCATAGGAGACGTATCTAATCCTGTCTTTACCACGGGTCTGTTTTTGATATCGTACCCGTCGATCTATACATACTGCCAAAGAGATTGCTTCTTGGTTTTTGGTTCAGGGTATCCCATCATCAATCCAGAGACTGCATCTGACAACCCTGATAAAAAACAATCCAGCAGCGCAAAAGCCCCCCACCTAGCCGACACCGACCACTTCCTGAACTCAGCTGCATAAACCTCCACTGGATCCTTGCCTTGGCGCAAGGTCTTCAACTTCCGCTCAGCGGTAGAGGCAATGTCTGGGTCATCATAAATTATAGCCATGGATTTAAAAAACTCCTCAACTGACCTGAGTGCTTCATGCCCTGACGGTAAACTATACGCCCAGGTCTGAGCATCCCCTGAGAGTAAGGTCTTAATAAAGGTAATTCTCTGTGCCTCTGTTCCTGACAGATTAGGCCTCAGTTCAAAATATGACATTACACGATTCTTGAAATTCTGAAAGTCAGATCTATGGCCAGAAAACTTTTCAGGTACAGACATTCTTAAGTCTGTGACTGGAGGGGATCGCACTGAATTTACAGTCGTCTGTAGGACTTGTAGTGACCCAGATAAAGCAGAGATCTGGGCCTGCTGACCGTTCATCACTCTGATGAGATTTTCCACCGAGGTGGTGAGCGTGTCCAGACGACTGCTAAGTGCATCCATATTGTTTGGGTCTGGCGTTCTGTAACGATAGGTGTCAGCAACCAGAGAGAATCTGATTCTTGGCGATCTGCAGTATCCCCAAGAATACAGATATACCTGATTATTGAGGATCTGCAGAATCGCCAATAATCCAAGTATAACTAACCTCTAGACACCTGAAGCATGTAAGTGTTTAGTGCAACAGTAAGTATTGGACCACCGGGGTAGCAGGTGGTCCAATAAGTAGAGAAAGACTCTACTGCAGTCAAGGGCTCCTGAAGGGGGAGTCCCTGACTGATTTTGCAGCAGGGCTCCCTCTGCGGAGCAGGGGACCCCTGCAGAGAGACTGGACACCCTATGTATGGGTGACAGCCAGAAAGGTTGGGCAGGCCAGGTCGGCAACACACGGTCAGACAAGTACAAAGACAGAAGGCTGATTCGGTATCCAAGGCAAGCAGGGTTTGGCAACAGAGTATCAGATATGCAAGGTACCGAATCAGGGATCAGAGGAGTAGTCAGGAAAGCAATAGGTCATAACAGATATCAAACAATGCCTAGTCTGGGTGTGAGGTCCGTGGTCTCTACACCCTGGAACTAGTCTGATGTATAACAAGTTCCCTAGTCTGGGTGTGAGGTCCGTGGTCTCTACACCCTGGAACTATGCTAGAGAATAACACAGATGATATACAGTATTCCTAGTCTGGGGTGTGAGGTCCGTGGTCTCTACACCCTGGAACTATGCTAGAGAATAACACAGATGATATACAGTATTCCTAGTCTGGGGTGTGAGGTTCGTGGTCTCTACACCCTGGAACTATGCTAGAGAATAACACAGATGATATACAGTAAACTGGCTAAGTGTGGATTCCCAGGTCCACCTGGTTCCACCACACTGAAGGATCTGACTAAGGTCTGAGTGCTAACACATAGGCATTTGCTACGCCAGACAACCAGTAACTGAACAGCAAGAGAGATATATAGCAAAGCGCCCCACAGCGCCGCCCAGCTCCCATCAACCAATCATCTGCTGGGCTGGGATCAGCTGACCGCTTCGATCAGCTGACCCTTCTCCTATTGGCATAAAGAGCCTGTCTTGCGTCGCGCGCTCGTAGCACTCCATCTGTGTGCACTACTAGGTCCAGACAAGCCAGACGCATGTTGCTGCGGGGAAACCGCCGCTCTGTGAATGGACACCGCCGCCTCACTGTCAGAACACGCGGCGGCTTCTCCGCAATCCATCACAGTATAGTGGTGAAGTGAGCTACCTACCATGCACTCAGACCTGGGTTCAATCCCCGGCCAAGGTATGTAAGCTGGCTTTTGACAAACTACAAATCCTTAAGCAAGCTCATTTTTCTCTTGGATATATCATAATGGTACATGCTAGGCTAGCTTCAGCATGTAGTGTTGGTGGTGGCATAGTGGTGAAGTGAGCTACCTACCACGCACTCAGACCTGGGTTCAATTCCTGGCCAAGTTATGCAAGCTGGCTTTTGACATACTACAAATCCTTAAGCAAACTCATTTTTCTCTTGGATATATCATAATGGTACATGCTAGGCTGGCTTCAGCATGTAGTGTTGGTGGTGGTATAGTGGTGAAGTGAGCTACCTACCACGCACAGACCTGGGTTCAATTCCCAGCCAAGGTATGTAAGCTGGCTTTTGAAATACTACAATTCCCTGGAAGACAAGACCCTCCTCCCTCCGGGAGGAATGAGGGAGTAATATAAGGAATAACAATCAGCTAGGAACAAGCCTACAAGAGACTAACTAAACTCTCCCTAGCAGAGTCTGTCATCAGCTGTCCCTTAACTAATTACTGTAGGCAGACGAGTGAGTAAAACGGGGAGTGTAGTTTGATTGGCGACAATGTGCCTGCTGACTGTGATGTAGAGGGTCAAAGTTCTGCTCAATGGAGCATTATGGGGGTGATTCGAACTTCCGGGAAAGTTCGCCTTCGCCGGCGAAGGCGAACCACCCAAAGTTCGCCTGGAACCGTTCGCAGGCGAACCGATCGGGACATCTCTACTAGCAGCCACTAGGAAAGCCAGTCCTCACTCAGGTCCTTTATGCTAGGTACACACAATACAATTTACCTGCCAGTTCAACTATTTCCAACATGCCCAATCTGAATTTCAATCGATTTTCTGATCAATTTCCTTAGAAGTGAATGGAAAATCGATTGAAATTCATATCGGACATATTGGAAATAGTCGATCTGGCAGGTAAATCTGCTAGAAAATTATATCGTGTGTACCTAGCATGAGTCTTTTATGAGTTGAATGGGTTGCACTCTAAGGGCCCATTTCCACTATTGCGAATCTGCTTGCGTTGTCCGCATGCGGATTCGCATAGCCAATACAAGTGGATGGCCCTGTTTCCACTTGTCAGTAATCCTGAGCGTTTTTCTGTGCGGGAGAAATCTGCACGGAAGAGCCGTCAGAATTCGCATCCCGCACACCGCTATGTGAATCGCTGCTAATGTATCTAATAGGGAAATCGCATGCGGTTTTGGCATGCGTATGTTACCGCGATTTTGCATAGAAACTAATGTTAAATCACACAGGCAGTGACATGGTTAAAATCGCATCACTACTAACCTATGCGAAATCGCGGTAAAATATGCATGCTGAATCGCACCCGCATGCGATTTCGTCAGCGATTCCGCACCGCACAAGTGGAAACGGGCCCTAAAGGTAGCCATACACTTATAGATTTGCTGCAGATTCGACCATCAGATAGATTTCTGTCAGTGTGCTTGTCAAGTCGAATCTGACGGGCATCGATCTGATACGCAGGGCCGAGCCTGGGCGGGTGCTGCGGGTGCAAGGCACCCAGGCGCCTGCCTCTGAGAGGCGCCGCCCGGCCGCCGCTCTCCCCCTGTGGCCGCCGCTCGCTCGCTCCCTCCCTCCCTCTAGCCGCCGGCGCCGCGTCAGACCTCGATCAGGCGGGCGGGCGCTAGGACCTAGCACGCCGCACTGATATGCGGAAGTGACATCACTTCCGCATATAGAGCGGGTGCGCCTGGCGCCTTCTTACTGGTCGGGTCGCCCGCTGATTGAGGTCTGAAGCTGCTGCAAGGTGAGGAGGGAGCGGCGGCGGCAGAGGCAGCAGCGGCGGGAGGGGAGGATTGGGTGCGCTCCTGTCACTACCTAAACGGGGACCCTATACCCCCTGGCTACCTATCCTGGGCACATATTACCCCCTGGCTACCTATCCTGGGCACATATTACCCCCTGGCTACCTATCCTGGGCACATATTACCCCCTGGCTACCTATCCTGGGCACATATTACCCTCTGGCTACCTATCCTGGGCACATATTACCCCCTGGCTACCTATCCTGGGCACATATTACCCCCTGGCTACCTATCCTGGGTACATATTACCCCCTGGCTACCTATCCTGGGCACATATTACCCTCTGGCTACCTATCCTGGGCACATATTACCCTCTGGCTACCTATCCTGGGCACATATTACCCTCTGGCTACCTATCCTGGGCACATATTACCCCCTGGCTACCTATCCTGGGCACATATTACCCCCTGGCTACCTATCCTGGGCACATAATACCCCCTGGCTACCTATCCTGGGCACATATTACCCCCTGGCTACCTATCCTGGGCACATATACCCCCTGGCTACCTATCCTGGGCACATATTACCCCCTGGCTACCTATCCTGGGCACATATTACCCCCTGGCTACCTATCCTGGGCACATAATACCCCCTGGCTACCTATCCTGGGCACATAATACCCCCTGGCTACCTATCCTGGGCACATAATACCCCCTGGCTACCTATCCTGGGCACATAATACCCCCTGGCTACCTATCCTGGGCACATAATACCCCCTGGCTACCTATCCTGGGCACATATACCCCCTGGCTACCTATCCTGGGCACATATACCCCCTGGCTACCTATCCTGGGCACATATACCCCCTGGCTACCTATCCTGGGCACATATACCCCCTGGCTACCTATCCTGGGCACATATACCCCCTGGCTACCTATCCTGGGCACATATACCCCCTGGCTACCTATCCTGGGCACATATACCCCCTGGCTACCTATCCTGGGCACATATACCCCCTGGCTACCTATCCTGGGCACATATACCCCCTGGCTACCTATCCTGGGCACATATTACCCCCTGGCTACCTATCCTGGGCACATATTACCCCCTGGCTACCTATCCTGGGCACATATTACCCCCTGGCTACCTATCCTGGGCACATATTACCCCCTGGCTACCTATCCTGGGCACATATTACCCTCTGGCTACCTATCCTGGGCACATATTACCCCCTGGCTACCTATCCTGGGCACATATTACCCCCTGGCTACCTATCCTGGGCACATATTACCCCCTGGCTACCTATCCTGGGCACATAATACCCCCTGGCTACCTATCCTGGGCACATATTACCCCCTGGCTACCTATCCTGGGCACATATACCCCCTGGCTACCTATCCTGGGCACATATACCCCCTGGCTACCTATCCTGGGCACATATACCCCCTGGCTACCTATCCTGGGCACATATACCCCCTGGCTACCTATCCTGGGCACATATACCCCCTGGCTACCTATCCTGGGCACATATACCCCCTGGCTACCTATCCTGGGCACATATACCCCCTGGCTACCTATCCTGGGCACATATACCCCCTGGCTACCTATCCTGGGCACATATACCCCCTGGCTACCTATCCTGGGCACATATTACCCCCTGGCTACCTATCCTGGGCACATATTACCCCCTGGCTACCTATCCTGGGCACATATTACCCCCTGGCTACCTATCCTGGGCACATATTACCCCCTGGCTACCTATCCTGGGCACATATTACCCCCTGGCTACCTATCCTGGGCACATATTACCCCCTGGCTACCTATCCTGGGCACATATTACCCCCTGGCTACCTATCCTGGGCACATATTACCCCCTGGCTACCTATCCTGGGCACATATTACCCTCTGGCTACCTATCCTGGGCACATATTACCCCCTGGCTACCTATCCTGGGCACATATTACCCCCTGGCTACCTATCCTGGGCACATAATACCCCCTGGCTACCTATCCTGGGCACATAATACCCCCTGGCTACCTATCCTGGGCACATAATACCCCCTGGCTACCTATCCTGGGCACATAATACCCCCTGGCTACCTATCCTGGGCACATAATACCCCCTGGCTACCTATCCTGGGCACATAATACCCCCTGGCTACCTATCCTGGGCACATATTACCCCCTGGCTACCTATCCTGGGCACATATACCCCCTGGCTACCTATCCTGGGCACATATACCCCCTGGCTACCTATCCTGGGCACATATACCCCCTGGCTACCTATCCTGGGCACATATACCCCCTGGCTACCTATCCTGGGCACATATTACCCCCTGGCTACCTATCCTGGGCACATATTACCCCCTGGCTACCTATCCTGGGCACATATTACCCCCTGGCTACCTATCCTGGGCACATATTACCCCCTGGCTACCTATCCTGGGCACATAATACCCCCTGGCTACCTATCCTGGGCACATAATACCCCCTGGCTACCTATCCTGGGCACATATACCCCCTGGCTACCTATCCTGGGCACATATACCCCCTGGCTACCTATCCTGGGCACATATACCCCCTGGCTACCTATCCTGGGCACATATACCCCCTGGCTACCTATCCTGGGCACATATACCCCCTGGCTACCTATCCTGGGCACATATACCCCCTGGCTACCTATCCTGGGCACATATTACCCCCTGGCTACCTATCCTGGGCACATATTACCCCCTGGCTACCTATCCTGGGCACATATTACCCCCTGGCTACCTATCCTGGGCACATATTACCCCCTGGCTACCTATCCTGGGCACATATTACCCCCTGGCTACCTATCCTGGGCACATATTACCCCCTGGCTACCTATCCTGGGCACATATTACCCCCTGGCTACCTATCCTGGGCACATATTACCCCCTGGCTACCTATCCTGGGCACATAATACCCCCTGGCTACCTATCCTGGGCACATATACCCCCTGGCTACCTATCCTGGGCACATATACCCCCTGGCTACCTATCCTGGGCACATATACCCCCTGGCTACCTATCCTGGGCACATATACCCCCTGGCTACCTATCCTGGGCACATATACCCCCTGGCTACCTATCCTGGGCACATATACCCCCTGGCTACCTATCCTGGGCACATATACCCCCTGGCTACCTATCCTGGGCACATATACCCCCTGGCTACCTATCCTGGGCACATATACCCCCTGGCTACCTATCCTGGGCACATATTACCCCCTGGCTACCTATCCTGGGCACATATTACCCCCTGGCTACCTATCCTGGGCACATATTACCCCCTGGCTACCTATCCTGGGCACATATTACCCCCTGGCTACCTATCCTGGGCACATATTACCCCCTGGCTACCTATCCTGGGCACATATTACCCCCTGGCTACCTATCCTGGGCACATATTACCCCCTGGCTACCTATCCTGGGCACATATTACCCCCTGGCTACCTATCCTGGGCACATATTACCCCCTGGCTACCTATCCTGGGCACATAATACCCCCTGGCTACCTATCCTGGGCACATAATACCCCCTGGCTACCTATCCTGGGCACATAATACCCCCTGGCTACCTATCCTGGGCACATAATACCCCCTGGCTACCTATCCTGGGCACATAATACCCCCTGGCTACCTATCCTGGGCACATATACCCCCTGGCTACCTATCCTGGGCACATATACCCCCTGGCTACCTATCCTGGGCACATATACCCCCTGGCTACCTATCCTGGGCACATATACCCCCTGGCTACCTATCCTGGGCACATATACCCCCTGGCTACCTATCCTGGGCACATATACCCCCTGGCTACCTATCCTGGGCACATATACCCCCTGGCTACCTATCCTGGGCACATATACCCCCTGGCTACCTATCCTGGGCACATATTACCCCCTGGCTACCTATCCTGGGCACATATTACCCCCTGGCTACCTATCCTGGGCACATATTACCCCCTGGCTACCTATCCTGGGCACATATTACCCCCTGGCTACCTATCCTGGGCACATATTACCCCCTGGCTACCTATCCTGGGCACATATTACCCCCTGGCTACCTATCCTGGGCACATATTACCCCCTGGCTACCTATCCTGGGCACATATTACCCCCTGGCTACCTATCCTGGGCACATATTACCCCCTGGCTACCTATCCTGGGCACATATTACCCCCTGGCTACCTATCCTGGGCACATATTACCCCCTGGCTACCTATCCTGGGCACATATTACCCCCTGGCTACCTATCCTGGGCACATATTACCCCCTGGCTACCTATCCTGGGCACATATTACCCCCTGGCTACCTATCCTGGGCACATATTACCCCCTGGCTACCTATCCTGGGCACATATTACCCCCTGGCTACCTATCCTGGGCACATATTACCCCCTGGCTACCTATCCTGGGCACATATTACCCCCTGGCTACCTATCCTGGGCACATAATACCCCCTGGCTACCTATCCTGGGCACATAATACCCCCTGGCTACCTATCCTGGGCACATAATACCCCCTGGCTACCTATCCTGGGCACATAATACCCCCTGGCTACCTATCCTGGGCACATAATACCCCCTGGCTACCTATCCTGGGCACATAATACCCCCTGGCTACCTATCCTGGGCACATAATACCCCCTGGCTACCTATCCTGGGCACATAATACCCCCTGGCTACCTATCCTGGGCACATAATACCCCCTGGCTACCTATCCTGGGCACATATACCCCCTGGCTACCTATCCTGGGCACATATACCCCCTGGCTACCTATCCTGGGCACATATACCCCCTGGCTACCTATCCTGGGCACATATACCCCCTGGCTACCTATCCTGGGCACATATACCCCCTGGCTACCTATCCTGGGCACATATACCCCCTGGCTACCTATCCTGGGCACATATTACCCCCTGGCTACCTATCCTGGGCACATATTACCCCCTGGCTACCTATCCTGGGCACATATTACCCCCTGGCTACCTATCCTGGGCACATATTACCCCCTGGCTACCTATCCTGGGCACATATTACCCTCTGGCTACCTATCCTGGGCACATATTACCCCCTGGCTACCTATCCTGGGCACATATTACCCCCTGGCTACCTATCCTGGGCACATAATACCCCCTGGCTACCTATCCTGGGCACATATACCCCCTGGCTACCTATCCTGGGCACATATACCCCCTGGCTACCTATCCTGGGCACATATACCCCCTGGCTACCTATCCTGGGCACATATACCCCCTGGCTACCTATCCTGGGCACATATACCCCCTGGCTACCTATCCTGGGCACATATACCCCCTGGCTACCTATCCTGGGCACATATACCCCCTGGCTACCTATCCTGGGCACATATACCCCCTGGCTACCTATCCTGGGCACATATACCCCCTGGCTACCTATCCTGGGCACATATACCCCCTGGCTACCTATCCTGGGCACATATACCCCCTGGCTACCTATCCTGGGCACATATTACCCCCTGGCTACCTATCCTGGGCACATATTACCCCCTGGCTACCTATCCTGGGCACATATTACCCCCTGGCTACCTATCCTGGGCACATATTACCCCCTGGCTACCTATCCTGGGCACATATTACCCCCTGGCTACCTATCCTGGGCACATATTACCCCCTGGCTACCTATCCTGGGCACATATTACCCCCTGGCTACCTATCCTGGGCACATATTACCCCCTGGCTACCTATCCTGGGCACATATTACCCCCTGGCTACCTATCCTGGGCACATATTACCCTCTGGCTACCTATCCTGGGCACATATTACCCCCTGGCTACCTATCCTGGGCACATATTACCCCCTGGCTACCTATCCTGGGCACATAATACCCCCTGGCTACCTATCCTGGGCACATAATACCCCCTGGCTACCTATCCTGGGCACATAATACCCCCTGGCTACCTATCCTGGGCACATAATACCCCCTGGCTACCTATCCTGGGCACATAATACCCCCTGGCTACCTATCCTGGGCACATAATACCCCCTGGCTACCTATCCTGGGCACATATACCCCCTGGCTACCTATCCTGGGCACATATACCCCCTGGCTACCTATCCTGGGCACATATACCCCCTGGCTACCTATCCTGGGCACATATACCCCCTGGCTACCTATCCTGGGCACATATACCCCCTGGCTACCTATCCTGGGCACATATACCCCCTGGCTACCTATCCTGGGCACATATACCCCCTGGCTACCTATCCTGGGCACATATTACCCCCTGGCTACCTATCCTGGGCACATATTACCCCCTGGCTACCTATCCTGGGCACATATTACCCCCTGGCTACCTATCCTGGGCACATATTACCCCCTGGCTACATATCCTGGGGACACTGGCTGTTTGTCATTATGTGCATTTGCTGGTGAAAAGCAGTCTCTTGTTATGTGCATTTGCTGGTGAAAAGCAGTCTCTTGTTATGTGCATTTGCTGGTGAAAAGCAGTCTCTTGTTATGTGCATTTGCTGGTGAAAAGCAGTCTCTTGTTATGTGCATTTGCTGGTGAAAAGCAGTCTCTTGTTATGTGCATTTGCTGGTGAAAAGCAGTCTCTTGTTATGTGCATTTGCTGGTGAAAAACAGTCTCTTGTTATGTGCATTTGCTGGTGAAAAGCAGTCTCTTGTTATGTGCATTTGCTGGTGAAAAGCAGTCTCTTGTTATGTGCATTTGCTGGTGAAAAGCAGTCTCTTGTTATGTGCATTTGCTGGTGAAAAGCAGTCTCTTGTTATGTGCATTTACATGGGGAAAAGCAGTCTCTCGTTATGTGCATTTACATGGGGAAAAGCAGTCTCTCGTTATGTGCATTTACATGGGGAAAAGCAGTCTCTCGTTATGTGCATTTACATGGGGAAAAGCTGTCTCTCGTTATGTGCATTTACATGGGGAAAAGCTGTCTCTTATGTGCATTTAGTGGGGAATTTTTGTCAGTAAAAATAATCTTTTGTCAGTAAATTTTTAGGTATTTGTCAGTAAAAAATAACGTGAAAGGTTGGCAACACTGGCAGGCTGTGTGGCGCAACGGGAAAGATACAGGCAGCCCACCTTGGGCTTGGCAGGGGGGAGGAGCCGATGTCAGCGAGCGAGAGTAGGGTGGCCGCAGGCAGCCATAAATACGCAGTGTGTGACTGCGTCGCACTCGCAGAGCCTCTCAGCCTGAGTCAGTCCAGAGACTAGCAGACTGTCACTCGCAGGAAGCCAAAGCCAGCCAGGAGCAAGCCCATGGAAGAGGGGTAGGAATGGGGTATCACATGCATGCGTAAAGAGGTGGAAGGTGTGGGTGTGATTAGGAAGGACATGGGTGTGGTTATGTGGTTGGGCGTGGTTAATTTAACCACTCCCATAGGCGCCAGAGAAAATCTTGCACCCAGGTGCCAGGCACCCCAGGCTCACCCCTGCTGATACGTGCCACACACTAGGAACAGATTTCGAATAGATTTCAGAATTAAATCTATTGGAAATCTAAATGCATTACTGGACCATTATAATGCAACTGTATGGGCCATGGATCTGCTACCAGCAGTAGATCGACCTAGATTTTCCATCCTGTCAGATAGATAAAATCGATCGAAATTGGCCGCAAATCGATCAATAAATTTGATAGAATCAATTTCCGATTGATCAATTGATTCTATAGAATCAATTGATTGATCGATGGCTGAAATCGACCAGTGTATGGGCCCCTTAAAAAACAGAACAATTAAAAGTAACCAAGGGAACTTAGAACATAGCCCCCCATCCCCTCCCACCCAATAATAGGGTGGTAATGGATATACTGGGAGGGAAGTGATATCTTCCACAAAAAAAAGAATAGCTGGAAATCATTTAAAAATGGCAGGAAAATCACTTGCCTCAATGAACAAGACAACTTGTGGGAGGTAAACAAGCTTTTTGTTGGACACTTTAAATGCAGCAGTCTCACATGCATCAGTAAACAACGAACTGCACATGCACGGGTAATACTTGTTCCTGGTCAAAGAAGGTCGAATCCCCCTGTACCCACCATGAAATCTATTGAAAATCTATTGAGCTGCAGCGTTGCACTGTAGTAAACATGTATGGGCTGTCGATCTACTGCCTCCCCCTATTTATATTGATTTGTAGCGTCAGATAGATATAAATCTACTGTCCGATCGTACGTTCAATCGTTTTTCTGTCACAAATCGATCAAAATAAAGATCAATGTGACTTGGTACATCATAGATAACTGGCAGATTCAGAGTGATCGCATCTGCTGGTAAAAATCGATATGTGTACGGCCAGCTTTAGTTTCAATTCAATGCAGGTTGAAGTCATCTGCCTTTGTCTTTAAACTGACTGAGCTTAGGTTTAGCCACTGTGTCACTACTGTGTGCAACGCAAGGTGAGTTATTGTGCTGTGCAGAGCTAGATTCCTGATGGCAACATGACAGCATTTATGAAAGTACCAGTTGTGGTCCCTCCTGTACATCACACACTCCTCTCCTCTCTCTGTCACCAGCAGGGGTCGCACTGTGGCCTCTGTTTGCGTTTCTGCTCCATTGTCAGAAGCTTTTCTCCCCAGCAGCAGCTATCAGAGCTCTGACAGAGAGAGAAGGGTGGACTCGTGGAGGCACAAATTTGATGATCATGACAAGGCTTGTGATCGTGAATATCTTCTACCTATTGCTCAATGCACATGTCATGGCAGGTAAGTCTCCTCCTTGCTTTTACTATTATATGGGTGTATAGAGTGCACTGCATAGGTGTGGCCTGAGGAACCTGCTGCTGTAGCCTAATTGCTATAAACGGATGGCTTAAAAGTTAACCCCTTCAGGACCAAGCCAATTTTTCATAATTCTGCTATTGCCTATAGATCTTGGGCAATTTTCAGTCTACCCAAACATAGTTAAGGCTCGTTCACACTAGGGGGGTTTCGGCCTTTTTTCAAGCGCAGGCGTTTAAAAAAAAATAAAATCACAAAACGCTTGTGCAATTAATCTCTATGAGAAGGTTCATATAGTTGCGTTCATGCGCTGTGCGTTTAGCAAAGCGGTGCCTGTACCATTTTTGGGGCATTTTTGCTATAATGGAAGGTATAGGAAGAGTGCTAAATGCTCACAAAACTGCTTTAGGCCTCTTGCACACTGCATACATTTCCGATTCCGCTTTTTAATCTGTTTTTACATCCGATTCCGATTCAGATTTTTAATCTTTACTGCATGCTGCGTTTTTTTGATACGTTTTTCTGTTGAATGTATTCAGGGAAAATCGGAATTGAAAATCGGAAACGGAATCGGAATCAGAAAACGGATTTGCAGTGTGCAGGGAGCCTTATGCAGCGTTTGTGTTTGCTTTTTAGAATAAATACATTGTATCTATTTTTTCCGGGTCAAAGAGTTCACTTCTTGACTTGTGACAGGGAGTGAATTACAAAACCGCTCTGGAAAAGCGCTTAGAAAAGCAGTGGATCACCGGGAGGTGTGTGTGTGTGGGGGGACGGTACGCACAAAAATGCTAAACGCTTGCGTTTGCATTTTTGATTTTAGGTGTGAATGAGGCCTCAGTCTTTTCTTTTTCTGGAAAAATAGGGCATTCTTTTGATATCACTTGTCGTGAAAAGCTGGCAAGTGCCAATCCTGATTGAAATAATATTCCTTCGACACCCTTGGAATGAATTCGTCTACTGGACGTAAAGTCACTCTGTCTGGAAAAAATTGTATAAAGGGAGGATCGCAACTGAGGGCCTGTATCTCTGAAACACGTCTTGCCGATGTGATCGCCGTCAGGAACACTATCTTCATCGTTAGGTCAACTAGCGTGCAGTTCTCCACCGGCTCAAACGGAGGCCCTGTTGGTGCCTTCAGTACCAATGGTAGGTCCCACTGGGTGTACCAGTTCTTTTTAGGAGGTCTCATCTTAGTTGCTGCTTGTATGAACTGTATCATAAGTGGTTCAGTAGCCCATCTTCTATGTGTTAAGGCAGAAATAGCGGATATTTGTGTTTTAATGGTACTAAGACTGAGGCCCAAATCCACCCCCCTCTGCAGAAATTCCAGAATAGTGGTTATCTGGATCTCACTCCTCTGTAGATTTTTCTCGTTCAAAAAGTTCACAAATCTTTCCCAAGTTCTATGGTAGGAAAAGTTGGTTGTCCCCTTTCTGGCTCTTAGTAAGGTATTGACCACCTCTGTAGAACATCCTAACTCTGTTAGCTTTCTCCTCTCAGTCTCCATGCCGTCAAACTGAGGAGTTCCGGATGCGGATGGAATACTCTGTTCTGTACGAGCAGGTCCGGCCGATTCGGTAACGGTAAGGGAGGATCCGTCGTCAGTCTTTGCAGTAGAGGGAACCATGGCCTTCGGGGCCAGTATGGGAGTATTGCTAATACTGTTGTCTGCGCCTGCTGGATCTTCTTCAGTACCCTGTGAATCATAGGAGTTGGAGGGAAGATATATGCTATCTTGAAATTCCATGGGACCGACGGTGCGTCCCACGCCTCCGCTTGCCGGAACTTGTATCTCAACAGAAATCTCCAGCATCTGGAGTTCCCCGGTGTCGCCATAAGATCTATCTGTGGCACTCCCCACTGTCCGCAGATCATCTCGAACACATGCATCCCTTGCCGCAAGCCCAGCACTCTTTCTTTGATCTCTGGCTCTTATCTTGAACCTGAGGGTCTCTAGATGATCGGGTTTTACTGGATCTTGAAGAGCATCCGTGTTTAGACGCAGATGGATTATCTTCAGGTTGGGAGGAACTGTATGGGATTAAACAGAAATATAGATTTCTGTTAGAAACTGGAGTCTTCAAAAAAAAAAAAGGAAAAAATTCTATTCTAACTAAAACTACCGTGCCTCACCTATCATTATCAGGCTGATCTGTTTCGTAGGCAGCAGCCACCGAATCCATGTCTCAAAAAGTAGAATATTTCTACAAAACATATGAGAGACATAGTGGTGACTAATAGCAGTATGGGAGAAAAATCAATACATGCAGCAGAAAAAAAACACCTTGTTGTCTACACACCTTAATAAGTTCTGATGCCGAGTTGTACAGTGTATAAAAGGTGTATAGATCGCAGCACAGACTCCAATAGACCTGTAGTAAACAAGAAATACACAATGTCATGTAGTCTCTGACACAGTGCGGCCGGTCTACTCACAAAACTGCCGCCCTGTGTCACTCACCTATGCCCGCTGTCTCTGTCGCTTGATTCCAGCGTCTCCACAGCACTCCGCAACCCTTTGCGCTGTTACTGCACGCCGGGACGCTGGGCATTTAAACTTCCTGCCCTACGAAAAACCGGAAGTGGTGTCGTGATGTCACTTCCTCCCGGAAGCTTCCCAGCGCTCTGCAGTGGAACGCTTAGATCTACTGCCGCTGCCCACTCCTGTACGGCGCTGCTTTACAGCGCGGCTGAGCCAACTACTTCCCCCCAGAAAGACCAGCAGAAAGAGGGGGGGATCCCGACGCCTACACCTCTTTAAGGCGGACCAGCAAGGACTTCACGCAGAGGAGCTGCATGGATGGCTGCCAAGAAAGCAGCAGGTGAGGCAAACAACAAAACGAGTAAAATATAAAAACAATAAACCTTCCTCACTGATAATCCTGGTGACAGTCCTGGAGGAGGACGAGAAAAAAAAGCAACCATTGGGGGGAGTGTTCAAAATTTATACTGACAGGTCCTGGAGGGGTTCATAGGGCGGGACTAACCCCCGTAGTATGCTGACATTGGCATGGAAGGAAATTGTGTATTTATTTTTTAGGTACACTGCAGAGGCACTAAATAGAGGTGAAAATTAGGATTTTAAGAGCAAAAAAAGTGATAATTATGTGGTGATCCCAGTGATCAGGAGCCAATCAAAATCGTTCCTCATTCATTCCTGAAGGTGTCAGCTGTCAAAGTACACAAGAATGGCGGAGTAAAAATCTACAATGTGTCAGAAGCTAGCATTCAATGACAGGACGTAGATTTTAATATGCATGGTCCTGAATTACAGGAGAACAATGTGTCTGTATCACATTAGAATAAACAAAAAACAATTATATTTGTAAAAATTATTCCATAAAATGCATCTTTCAGAGATCTTGTTCCTTTATCTGGCTGTATGTACAGAGGAGAGCTGCAGGGGCAGTTACTGTACATCAGGGCTGCCCAATAGGTCGATCGCGATCTACCGGTAGATCGCGACCGCCTTCTTGGTAGATCGCGGCCTCTTGGCCGCGTCTCGTAAATGTTTGTTGCGGCCAGCAGCTCATCATGTTTAGCTGCTGGCCAATAAGGATGCAGGCGAGGAGAGAGGGAGGAGAGAGGCGGCGCGGCCGCTACGTCACGGCTGGGGGCAGCGACGGGCAGCCTGCAACGTGCGTGCTTGTAACGTGCCCGGCGCCGCCCCCAGCCATGACGTAGCGGCCGCGCCGCCTCTCTCTCCGCCGCCGCTTCTCTCCTGCATCCCATTGGCCTGCCAGAGTCTCTCCTCGCCGCCTCTTCTCTGCCTGTCTGCTAACCTACGCTGCAGGTACATATACCTGGAGGGCTGATATACCTGGCTAACCTACACTGGGGGCCCATATACCTGGCTAACCTACACTGGGGGCCCATATACCTGGCTAACCTACACTGGGGGCCCATATACCTGGCTAACCTACACTGGGGGCCCATATACCTGGCTAACCTACACTGAGGGCCCATATACCTGGCTAACCTACACTGGGGGCCCATATACCTGGCTAACCTACACTGGGGGCCCATATACCTGGCTAACTACACTGAGGGCCCATATACCTGGCTAACCTACACTGGGGGCCCATATACCTGGCTAACTACACTGAGGGCCCATATACCTGGCTAACCTACACTGGGGGCCCATATACCTGGCTAACTACACTGAGGGCCCATATACCTGGCTAACTACACTGAGGGACCATATACCTGGCTAACTACACTGAGGGCCCATATACCTGGCTAACTACACTGAGGGCCCATATACCTGGCTAACCTACACTGAGGGCCCATATACCTGGCTAACCTACACTGGGGGCCCATATACCTGGCTAACCTACACTGGGGGCCCATATACCTGGCTAACCTACACTGGGGGCCCCATATACCTGGCTAACCTACACTGGGGGCCCATATACCTGGCTAACCTACACTGAGGGACCATATACCTAGCTAACCTACACTGGGGGCCCATATACCTGGCTAACTACACTGAGGCCCATATACCTGGCTAACCTACACTGAGGGCACATATACCTGGCTAACTGCACTGATGCCCCATATACCTGGCTAACTACACTGAGGGCCCATATACCTGGCTAACCTAAACTGAGGGCCCATATACCTGGCTAACCTACACTGAGGGCCCATATACCTGGCTAACCTACACTGAGGGCACATATACCTGGCTAACTACACTGAGGGCCCATATACCTGGCTAACTACACTGAGGGCCCATATACCTGGCTAACCTAAACTGAGGGCCCATATACCTGGCTAACCTACACTGAGGGCCCATATACCTGGCTAACCTACACTGAGGGCCCATATACCTGGCTAACCTACACTGAGGGCCCATATACCTGGCTAACTACACTGAGGGCCCATATACCTGGCTAACTACACTGAGGGCCCATATACCTGGCTAACCTACACTGAGGGCCCGTATACCTGGCTAACTACACTGAGGGCCCATATACCTGGCTAACCTACACTGAGGGCCCATATACCTGGCTAACTACACTGAGGGCCCATCAACCTGGCTAACTACACTGAGGGCCCATATACCTGGCTAACTACACTGAGGGCCCATATACCTGGCTAACCTACACTGAGGGCCCATATACCTGGCTAACCTACACTGGGGGCCCATATACCTGGCTTACCTACACTGGGGGCCCATATACCTGGCTAACTTACACTGGGGGCCCATATACCTGGCTAACTTACACTGGGGGCCCATATACCTGGCTAACCTACACTGGCGGTCCATATACCTGGCTAATCTACACTGAGGGCCCATATACCTGGCTAACCTATACTAAGAGCATGTAACCTATGCTGCAGGCACATATACCTGGCTAACCTACGCGGGGGGGGGGGGGGGGGAGGGGGCGTGCTTAGCATTTAAACCGTTGGTAGATCTCCTGGCCTCGGCACCGAAAAAGTGTGGGCACCCCTGCTGTACATGAATCAGAAAATTGTCATTAAAGGATTTAAGAGGCCAAATTAAAAAAAAAAAAAAAAAAGTACGGTAAGTACCTGCATGAAATTTGAATGCACAGAGGATGCCATACGCGTCCTTCGTGCAGTTCCGCCAGGAACCACATAGGCCGCGGCTGCGCATTCCGCATAGACGCGAGTGCGGCTGCGCAGCTCTAGGGCCTCCCCCCCCCCCCCGATCCACGCGACAGGCTGTCTCCCCTGTCCCTCTTTCTTTCTCATTTGTCCCTTTTTCAGGACTCGTATAGATCTGTGTAAATATACTGTATGTATTTTTCTGCTAAAAATTGTGTTTAAAGGGAACCGAGACGAGAGGAGTTACAATTTCCCTGGTATCCTCTCGGATAGTGTATGAGACGAGAGGAGTCTCAGGTTTCAATCTTACCTGGGAAGCCCCCTTTAGGCCGCCCGTCCCTCACGGTTTTCCCTGGGGGCTCCGGTCCCCCTGCAATTCAGCCTGAAAACCAGGCCGAGTAGTGGTTTTTCGGGAATGCGCGGCCCAGCCAGATGCGCTCCCCCATACCTGGAGCATTCTGCACCGACGCAGTAGTACTGCAGAAGGGCAGAGCCCTCCCAGCCACGGGAGGCCGGGAGTGAGATGGGGGAGGCTGAATTACGGGGACTGGAGCCACACGGGGAGCTGGCAAGGGACGAGCGGACCTAAAGAGACACTGAAGCGAAAAAAAATATATGATATAATGAATTGGTTGTGTACTAGGAATAATTACTAGAAGATTAGCAGCAAAGAAAATATTCTCATATTTTTATTTTCAGGTATATAGTGTTTTTTCTAACATTGCATCATCCTATAATATGTGCAGATTACACAACACTCAGCATTCAAAATGAGTCTTTCAGAGCAGTCTGTGAAGTAATGAACTCTCCTCTAGCAGAGGAAAAGAAAACAGTTCAATTACAGTTGAGATAATAAAAGTCAGATAACAGCCCTCTCCACGACTAAGTTAGTCGGAGAGCTTAATAGCTTTTTTGCATAGAGATAACAACTGGAGTTTCTCAACTCTTCCTGTACTGGAAACAATTACACTGATGTATCTGATCTTAATGTTTTTTTTCTTAGCTGTACTACACATACAAATCATAATATCATCATTTTTTTCCGCTTCAGTGTCTCTTTAAGGGGGCTTAGAGAAGTCCCAAGTAAGTAGGGAGCCTGAGACGTTTATCGTCTCAGGTACACTTTAACTAACTTTATCACTTTAAATTTATATATTTCATATTTTAAAACATTAAAATGAAGGAAGCAACTGATGATAGGACCAGTGTGGTCTAAATGATAAAACTATCTTTTGCTTCTGAATTCTTTGTAATATGAATAATGATGGGTGTGATGGGCGCAGTGGCGTACCTAGGGCATTTGACACCCCCAAAAGAAGAAAAGGAGTGAGTGCGGCATACTAAGCATGCAACGGCGGATAATGCAGGTGTAGGTGCACTCAGTATAGCTAGTATAGTTGCCCCCAGTATAGCTTGCATAGTAGGCCCCAGTATGGGAAGCAGCACAAGAGGAGGGGCAGTGGAGACAGCAGTAGGGAGGGGGACCTGACACCCACCTCACTTGGGTCCCCTCCTTCCACGCTCCCCCCCCCCCCCCATATGCAGCAGGCGCGGCGGGTGGCGAATCCCTCACCGCACTCCTGCGTTCCAGGAGCTGGAGCATTGCGTCACCCTCAGATGACACAGGTCTCCGCCTTTAATGACGATTACTTTGCTTCCACTCATTTAGGAAGCACAGAGAGCGGCATTGAAGGCGGGGACCTGTGCCATGTGAGGGTGACGCAGTGTTCCAGCACCTGGAATGCGGAAGTCAGGTGAGTTATTCTCCACCAGCCGCACCTGCTGCTTAAAGGGGGGAGAGCATGGAAGGGAGGGTCCTGCCGCTGTTGCCACAGTCCCTCCTTCTCATGCTGCTTCCCCTCCTCCTCATGACCTCTGTGGAGGCCTTTGTGACACCCCCTCTCTGTCAGTGACCCGGTCCTGGCGCCCAATGGACGGAACGCTCCAGGTTGGCGCGGTTAGGGTGTGACAGGGGCGTGTCCAGTGGCGTTGTAATTGGGTTTGTAGAGGTTGCAACCGCACCGAGACCGATCAGGGGCCCTCCTTCATCCATCTTAGAAGCTTTTCCTTGGTGTTATACTTGTAATAAACTCCTCTATATGTGCATTGAATTGTAGTTATCCTTAACAATAGCTTCCAACTGTCCCTCTTTTGGAGGGACAGTCCCTCTTTGGGGACCCTGTCTCTCTGTCCCTCTTTCTTCCTCATTTATTCCCATGCTTAAAATTGATATAGTTCTTATTTTCAAATGTTAATATAAAGTATAATGGACTAGAAAAGAAAGGACCAGTGTGGTTTGAATTACAAAGCATATTTTTCTAAGGGCTCTTTCACACTACAGGCAGCAGAGAAAAGGTAAAACGCTGCGTTTTGGCTGCTGGCGTTTTCAAGGCGTTTTTAAGGCGTTTTAACGCCCATACATTAGTATCAATTGTAATGAGAAACGCCGCGGTAGGCCCAGAAAAAGCGCCTGGGAGCGTTGAAACGCAATGCTCCAAAACGCGGCGTTAAGTGTGAATGGTAAAATGAATGTCTATGGACTTTCCTTTTACCTAGGAAAACGCCAACTTCGGCCGTGGCGTTAAAACGCCGAAAAAGCCCTCTGGTGTGAAAGGGCCCTAACTGTTCCTTACTCTGATTATACCTCTCTGACATTGAAACTGTCCTTGGTACTTTTTGGGGCTTCATATCAATAGAGTGGTTGGGGCCCCATGGGAAACTCGCACTGAGGCCCGAAGCTCCTCAGCTATGCCACTGTGCGTGTCTTAATATTTCACTCTTTCTTATCTCAAAATGTTGTGAGCTATGTTTGCATTGTGTTTGTATTCAGTGTCAGTGATCAGGGTGTGTATATAATCTGCATGTACTGTAAAGCTTACGTACACATGGCTGATTTGGTTAAACAACAGGTCGTCACTCAGACCCGCCCCGGGGGCGGCCGTTCTGCTGACAGTTTCCTCGTGTATACAGTCTGTCTGCAGTGCAGATAAGTCAAAACCAGCCTTATCAGCCTGCCGACAGACTGTACACATGAGGAAACTGTCGGCAGAACGTCCGCCCCGCGGGCGGGTCTGACGACCCGTCGTTTAAACAAATCAGCCATGTGTACGCACCTTATACTGTATTAGCTTCTATCTGTAAGGTCTAATGCACACATGCCATTAATAAAACTGTGCCATGAGAGAAAGTTAATTCTCCCACAGATTAATCAGAAATGACTGATGAATGATTGTTTTACCAGTGTAGGCATCTATGCAAAAAGGGCGCTGAGGAAAAAAGGGCACAAGCTTTTTTCAGCTTCACTAGATGTATTTAACCCTATTTTCACACTGAACCCCCATCTCTACTGATGCCTAATCTAAACCACCTACCCCATGGATAACCTTAACCTTTTGGGGACCGACGTAGCTTGAATCTACATCCAGCAGGTGGTGCTGACTGGACGTAGATTCAACCTCCGTGATAACGAAGTGTCCCGTTGCGATCTTGCGCATATGAGAGGGGAGATTAAGCTGTCATATGACAGCTGACATCTCCCCTCAGTGATCAGAAGCCATCGCGTATGGCTTCTGATCACCTGATCACTATGATCGCCGGCGGATCATAGTGATCACTTACAGATCTGTGGTGGTAGGGGAGAAAAAAGAGGATCCACTCACTTTCCTGCCATTCCCCCGACGATCGGCGCTCCCCTCCGCTCTGGCCGGCATCCCTACTGTACTGACGCTAAGTGCCGTGTCCCGGCTTGGCTTGGTGACGTGATGATGACTTGACGTCTGACGCAGGCAACCCAGGAGGAGTCAAGGAAGGTGATCGCACTGGTAATCTTCTTTCTTCTTCCATTTGGCTGCACCGCGCATCACCAGCTCCCTAGCGGTTATGTCCTTCTGCCTGCGCCCCCCTTCTTCTACTTGCCGGTGTTGTGTCTGATTACGCTGCCTTTGGATTTGCGCTGCCCCGCATGCGCAGTAGGAGACTGTGTGGCCATAGTTCCTATTTTATTATGCTGCTGATGGTAAAATACTAAATATCTCTGCTTCTTCACATCCTACACTCACCAAATTTTCAGTGTAGGGAGGGGACCCCCCGAACTACCTCTATGCCAAATTGCAGCCCCCGAAACCCACTGGTTCAGAAGATAGGTTTCTCTAATCTATCTCCTGAACCAGTGGGTTTCGGGGGCTGCAATTTGGCATAGAGGTAGTTCGGGGGGTCCCCTCCCGACCCTGAAAATTTGGTGAGTGTAGGATGTGAAGAAGCAGAGATATTTAGTATTTTACCACCAGCAGCATAATTGACTTTACACTGAGCATGCGTGCTACTCAGTGTGGAAGGGAGCTTCCTGGCAGCGCAATCAGACATTACACCGGACCTGCCTCAGCAACAGCAATTTCCCTCACACACTGCACTGTCTGAGAAAACTTACTAACTCTCCCTATTTTAGAACAGTTTTTAAAGGGCAACTGAAGCGAAAGGGATATGGAGGCTGTTATATTTGTTTCATTTTAATCAATGCACATTGCCTGGCTATCCTGCTGATCCTCTGCCTGTAATACATTTAGCCATAGACAGGATCGGATTTACATATATATATTGCAGGCACGTGCCTACAAGTGGAGCAGTATGTGAAAGGCGGCATACTGGCCGCAAGTGTCCCCTTCTCCCTTCCTTCATACCTCCAGCAGCAGCTCCCTCCACAGAGAGACAAGCAGGAGCGCATAAGAAGAACACTCACCACCACCTCCTGTCCCTTCAGCAGCGCCCCCTCCCAGCATCTCTCATATCAGCATAGCAGAGCGTCTATGTTGTCTTGGAAACAGGCTCTTCCTGCTTCCTGAGGTCACGCTGCTACTCATGCTCTGTCCCTTGCCATTCTCCCTGCAGCCAGCCAGACACATTCTGCTCCAGCCTGCACAGACACTTCATTTTCCCCAAAGCTGCTTAGGACAGTGGGGTGTGGACATGCAGCAAATTGGTCCCTGGTGAGATGTCTCTCATTGCGCTCTGTGGTTTTTTTTCTGTACAGACACTGTTACTTGGACATTACTTTCATCTCTCCCCCAGCAGTCCCCTCTCCCTACATCACTCCTTTTTATGCTGCAGCCTTAACCCTTAGAGCTATTTTTTTTCTTATCAGGCTACAGTTTATTTGCAACTTGGTCACTCACAGGTGGCCATTCACTCAGGTTTGCACTTTCCTTACAACCTCCTAACACTGCAGTTATTTGGCATTTTTGTATTATGTATTTACAAAGCGCCAACATCTACTTCAGCTCTGTACAGAGTATATTGCCTTGTCGCATAACTGTCCCTTAGAGGGATCACAATCTAATCCTACCATAGCCATGTCTATGTATGTATCGTGTTGTGTATGTATTGTAGTGACAATTTAGAGGGAAGCCAATTACCTTATCTGTATGTTTTTGGGCTGTAGAGAAAAGCCACACAGACACGGGGAGAACATACAACCTCAATGCAGATAGCACTCTGACTGTGATTGGAGCCAAGGACCCAGCATTGCAAGGTGAGAGTGCTATACGGTACACCACAGTGTAGAAAAAGGTGGTGTGACCTGTGTTAAGGGGTGGAGTTTAGGGCACCAGAGCTTATGTATAATACTTAATTATTGCGCCACAGTCCACAAAACTCTTATATAGTTAATCTATCACCAGTTTCTGGGGTCGCTGCAGAGATATCCAAAATATTGTTCCAATGTTACTGCTGCGCTCACCAGACTCTGTTACTTGTAGTGTTACCGTAAGTCAAATGAAAAAAGCTATAATTTATCTTACAAAAGTCCTCAGAATTCCATTCAGAACAATTCATCCACCTTTAGAATTGCCGCTAGAAGTTCACTGGAATGGTACAGTTGAACTCACCACTCCTAGAAAAATACAGAAATTCTCCACATAGGGTGATAACGTTCAGATTATCAATAGTAAGCAACACACCACCCAGAAGTGCTCCAGTGAATTGTGAGGGCTGGTGTTAGTTGTTTATAAACCCACACCCCTTCTCCTTATATGCTTACCGGATTTAAACCACCTCAATTATTGGTGGGTCTTAGGCAGTGCTCAAATCTGCATATAGATAATAATGGTCCTATAAGAAAAAACAATTCTCGACATAGGGTAATACTGTTCATATACAAATGTGCTTCTCAGCAGTGTCCCTCTGTGTAAACTGTGCTCTCATTCCATGCAGTGGGGATCCCACTCCCTGCTGTGAGGATCCGCTCAGCTGCCTGCGCAGGCAGGCAGCTTTTTGACCACTGTTCAGGTCTGCATTCTGCAGGTCTCTGGAAGAGAGACCTTTTGTCAGTTTTGCAGCTTGCTGCTGAGGAATTTGCATATGTTTGTCATGCAGATTGCCTAGCCACATCCTTTGTAGGCTTGCTCTATATATACCATGTGATATCACAGACCTGGGCTGGTCATAAGGGTTAGTCCTGTGAAACACTCCTGGAGTGTCAGCTTTGCTCTTTGTTTAAAGATTAGCTTAGAGTAGTTCGTGGGACTGCACTAGGCAGGCTCCCTAGTGCAGTTAGGATTGCATATCTGTTTTGTTTGTCTGTTGCGATTGTCCTGTTCCAGCGGTGGTCGACAGGAAGTCGTTCTGATCTTTATTCTTGGAGTATAGCTGGAGCAGCGGTTGCTACCAGCTATCTTATCTGATCTGTCTTGTCTGGATCGCACTCGCCTTGCACTAGTGCTGTGGATCCTTCTGTTCTGTATTCCTGGATCGCACTAGCCTCTTGCGCTAGTGCTGTGGATCCTATCTCTCACTTATTCCTGTTTTCGTGTATCTGTCTTGTCTGCTACGAACGCTTGCTGGAGGCTCAGGGAGGTAACCGTTAAACAAGCGCTCGTGTCCTCTGTTTCATGTTTGTCTGTCGGTGGTTAGTTAGGCGTGCTTATCTCTGTTGTGCTTAACACGCGGAGACCGCTCATAAACGCGTGCACTGTTGCGAATGAGTGCGGTGTTCGCGTTTAGTTAGCGTTTGTTATTTTCCTTATCTCCTCATTGTATTATTTGCTGTGCCTTTGCTACTCTCGTGCTCTGCCTTGCTGTAGCCTTGTGTCACCTCTGGCAATCGCCTCTCTCGCGATTGCGTTCCTACTTAATATCTGCTGTTGTATGTGCACTGTCGCGGGTTGGCGACTAGATTGGGGCACATACATACATTCTGTCACTGTGCTCATTCTCTTCTGCAATCGCTTCTCTTGTGATTGCGTTCTCACTTGGTTTCTTCTGTTGTGTGTCCACCGTCGCAGGTTGGCGGCTAGATTGGTGGACATACATACATTCCTCATCTGTGCTTATTCGGTCTTGTGTCGCTGTTAGCAATCGCCATCTCTGGCGATTGCCTTCTCACCTGTTCTTCATGGTTGTGTGTTCATCGTCGCAGGGTGGCGACTAGATTGGTGGACACACATACCCTCTGTCGCTTTGATCTCTCTCTTTCAGGGCTATCTTGCCCTGCGTTTCTTCCCTTCGTACAATTCCTGTCTGGCGTGTGTGGCAGGGCAGAGGAGCTGTTCGTCTGCACTCCACATCTCCACCTGCCGACAGGAATTTCCCTCTACAGGTGCATTGCACCTTTTGCTGGGTTCCCGCAAATTATACGCTTGTGGAGGATTTCCGCCGTGTCAGCGCACGTCTTGTGCGCTGATCACGGAGAGAATTCCACAATCGTTACACCTGCATGACAATCTGCTCACCAGATAGAGCCCACCTCTACAGACAGGTGGAAATTGCGCTCAGTGATGCCTTGCGAACAAAGTTTCCTCACTCCTATTCATAAAATCTAACCTCTCCTGAGGTCTTTTATTCCAATGGATCTCAAATAAAACACATAAAAACAAACATAGTGTAAAACTGTAGATGCTTGCCTCTGGGCGCACATAGACATACACTTACGCGTCCAGGGCAAGTTCAAGTATCTGACAAGCCTCTTTTGCCAATGCCCATCCGCTGAAGCAGTAAAGGATTTCCCGATCCGCGGCGTCCCGCTTTATTCCTTCCTCCAGCCGAGTGGAGGAAGGAATAGAGCGGGACGCCGCGGATCGGGAAATCCTTTACTGCTTCAGCGGATGGGCATTGGCAAAAGAGGCTTGTCAGATACTTGAACTTGCCCTGGACGCGTAAGTGTATGTCTATGTGCGCCCAGAGGCAAGCATCTACAGTTTTACACTATGTTTGTTTTTATGTGTTTTATTTGAGATCCATTGGAATAAAAGACCTCAGGAGAGGTTAGATTTTATGAATAGGAGTGAGGAAACTTTGTTCGCAAGGCATCACTGAGCGCAATTTCCACCTGTCTGTAGAGGTGGGCTCTATCTGGTGAGCAGATTGTCGTGCAGGGAGTGGGATCCCCACTGCATGGAATGAGAGCACAGTTTACACAGAGGGACACTGCTGAGAAGCACATTTGTATATGAACAGTATTACCCTATGTCGAGAATTGTTTTTTCTTATAGGACCATTATTATCTATATGCGGATTTGAGCACTGCCTAAGACCCACCAATAATTGAGGTGGTTTGAATCCGGTGAGCATATAAGCAGAAGGGGTGTGGGTTTATAAACAACTAACACCAGCCCTCACAATTCACTTGAGCACTTCTGGGTGGTGTGTTGCTTACTATTGATAATCTGAACGTTATCACCCTATGTGGAGAATTTCTGTATTTTTCTAGGAGTGGTGAGTTCAACTGTACCATTCCAGTGAACTTCTAGCGGCAATTCTAAAGGTGGATGAATTGTTCTGAACGGAATTCTGAGGACTTTTGTAAGATAAATTATAGCTTTTTTGATTTGACTTAACACTACAAGTAACAGAGTCTGGTGAGCGCAGCAGTAACATTGGGACCAGAGCTTATGTGCCTATAGGCTCCTGAGCTGTAAATCTGGCCCTGGCCATAGACCAGTGATGGCGAACCTATGGCAAGCGTGCCCGAGGTGGCACACGGAACCGTCTCTGTGGGCACGCATGCTGTGTCCACCACCACCACTGATCTACCGCCGCCGCGTGTCTAGAGGGGGCGGAGCAGGACTAGAATCCAGGCATGAGTGATGCTGTTCCACCCCACCCCCTCCCCGCTCGTCAGACAAGGGGCACCTGGTCTGACATCAGCGTATCCTGTCAATGCAGGACTTTCAGCTGGATGCAGGCAGATCATCGGGGAGCTGCGTGCCACTGCAGGGAGAGAAGACTTCTGCCAGGTGAGTAAATGCTTTTTTCTTTTCACAGGTTACAATTTTTCTAGAGAAACGCTGCCCACATTACGATTATTTTCGGGTGAAAGATTGCTACATTAAGATTATTTTATGGTAAAAGATTGCTCATTGCTGTATTAAGATTAGTGTTGGGCGAACATCTAGATGTTCGGGTTCGGGCCGAACAGGCCGAACATGGCCGCGATGTTCGGGTGTTCGACCCGAACTCCGAACATAATGGAAGTCAATGGGGACCCGAACTTTTGTGCTTTGTAAAGCCTCCTTACATGCTACATACCCCAAATTTACAGGGTATGTGCACCTTGGGAGTGGGTACAAGAGGAAAAAAAAATTAGCAAAAAGAGCTTATAGTTTTTGAGAAAATCGATTTTAAAGTTTCAAAGGGAAAACTGTATTTTAAATGCGGGAAATGTCTGTTTTCTTTGCACAGGTAACATGCTTTTTGTCGGCATGCAGTCATAAATGTAATACATATAAGAGGTTCCAGGAAAAGGGACCGGTAACGCTAACCCAGCAGCAGCACACGTGATGGAACAGGAGGAGGGTGGCGCAGGAGGAGAAGGCCACGCTTTGAGACACAACAACCCAGGCCTTGCATGAGGACAAGAAGCGTGCGGATAGCAATTTGCGTTTTGTCGCCATGCAGTCATAAATGTAATACAGATGAGAGGTTCAATAAACAGGGACCGGAAACGCTAACCCATCACAGATGTTCATTGTTCATGTCACTTGGTTGGGGTCCGGGAGTGTTGCGTAGTCGTTTCCAATCCAGGATTGATTCATTTTAATTTGAGTCAGACGGTCTGCATTTTCTGTGGAGAGGCGGATACGCCGCCGATCTGTGACGATGCCTCCGGCAGCACTGAAACAGCGTTCCGACATAACGCTGGCTGCCGGGCAAGCCAGCACCTCTATTGCGTACATTGCCAGTTTGTGCCAGGTGTCTAGCTTCGATACCCAATAGTTGAAGGGTGCAGATGGATTGTTCAACACAGCTACGCCATCTGACATGTAGTCCTTGACCATCTTCTCCAGGCGATCGGTGTTGGAGGTGGATCTGCACGCTTGCTGTTCTGTGTGCTGCTGCATGGGTGTCAGAAAATGTTCCCACTCCAAGGACACTGCCGATACCATTCCCTTTTGGGCACTAGCTGCGGCTTGTGTTGTTTGCTGCCCTCCTGGTCGTCCTGGGTTTGCGGAAGTCAGTCTGTCGGCGTACAACTGGCTAGAGGAGGGGGAGGATGTCAATCTCCTCTCTAAAGTCTCCACAAGGGCCTGCTGGTATTCTTCCATTTTGACCTGTCTGGCTCTTTCTTCAAGCAGTTTTGGAACATTGTGTTTGTACCGTGGATCCAGAAGGGTATAAACCCAGTAATTGGTGTTGTCCAGAATGCGCACAATGCGTGGGTCGCGTTCAATGCAGTCCTAGGCCGAAGAGGTCATAGCCTAGGGTCACAAAACCTGTTTATTGGGCAATTTCAATGGTGGCGAGTCTGACGTACATAAATCGCAGCAATGGCCATTAGCAACGTCTGAATCTCACGAAATGTCTCATGCAGGTAGAAGACATATTGTTAGACTTGGATTCCAAAGATGGGGTCCCTACATCTCTGCAAACCAGAGTTACAGGGGTCCAAAATTGGTAAAATCCCCCATAGGATTTCATTGCCTCCCTATTTCACTTTCCAAAATCTCACATCTTTTCAAAGGGCAATGGCTCAGCAGTACCAAATTTTCTAGCATTGTAGGGACCCTTAGGGGGAACATGACTGGTGAGTTTCGGGCCCCTAGGCCGAAGAGGTCATAGCCTAGGGTCACAAAAACTTGTTTATTTGGGCTATTTCAATGGTAGTGATGGTGGCGTACATAAATCTCAGCCATGGCCGTTAGCAACGTCTGAATCTCACGAAATGTCTCATGCAGGTAGAAGACATATTGTTAGACTTGGATTCCAAAGATGGGGTCCCTACATCTCTGCAAACCAGAGTTACAGGGGTCCAAAATTGGTAAAATCCCCCATAGGCTTTCATTGGGCCTCCTATTTACCGTTCCAAAATCTCACACCATTTTAAAGGGCAATGGCTCAGCAGTGGCAAAACTCACCAGTCATGATCCCCCTAAGGGTCCCTACAATGCTAGAAAATTTGGTACTGCTGAGCCATTGCCCTTTGAAAAGATGTGAGATTTTGGAAAGTGAAATAGGGAGGCAATGAAATCCTATGGGGGATTTTACCAATTTTGGACCCCTGTAACTCTGGTTTGCAGAGATGTAGGGACCCCATCTTTGGAATCCAAGTCTAACAATATGTCTTCTACCTGCATGAGACATTTTGTGAGATTCAGACGTTGCTAATGGCCATTGCTGCGATTTATGTACGTCAGACTCGCCACCATTGAAAATGCCCAATAAACAGGTTTTGTGACCCTAGGCTATGACCTCTTCGGCCTAGGACTGCATTGAACGCGACCCACGCATTGTGCGCATTCTGGACAACACCAATTACTGGGTTTATACCCTTCTGGATCCACGGTACAAACACAATGTTCCAAAACTGCTTGAAGAAAGAGCCAGACAGGTCAAAATGGAAGAATACCAGCAGGCCCTTGTGGAGACTTTAGAGAGGAGATTGACATCCTCCCCCTCCTCTAGCCAGTTGTACGCCGACAGACTGACTTCCGCAAACCCAGGACGACCAGGAGGGCAGCAAACAACACAAGCCGCAGCTAGTGCCCAAAAGGGAATGGTATCGGCAGTGTCCTTGGAGTGGGAAAATTTTCTGACACCCATGCAGCAGCACACAGAACAGCAAGCGTGCAGATCCACCTCCAACACCGATCGCCTGGAGAAGATGGTCAAGGACTACATGTCAGATGGCGTAGCTGTGTTGAACAATCCATCTGCACCCTTCAACTATTGGGTACCGAAGCTAGACACCTGGCACAAACTGGCAATGTACGCAATAGAGGTGCTGGCTTGCCCGGCAGCCAGCGTTATGTCGGAACGCTGTTTCAGTGCTGCCGGAGGCATCGTCACAGATCGGCGGCGTATCCGCCTCTCCACAGAAAATGCAGACCTTCTGACTCAAATTAAAATGAATCAATCCTGGATTGGAAACGACTACGCAACACTCCCGGACCCCAACCAAGTGACATGAACAATGAACATCTGTGATGGGTTAGCGTTTCCGGTCCCTGTTTATTGAACCTCTCATCTGTATTACATTTATGACTGCATGGCGACAAAATGCAAATTGCTATCCGCACGCTTCTTGTCCTCATGCAAGGCCTGGGTTGTTGTGTCTCAAAGCGTGGCCTTCTCCTCCTGCGCCACCCTCCTCCTGTTCCATCACGTGTGCTGCTGCTGGGTTAGCGTTACCGGTCCCTTTTCCTGGAACCTCTTATATGTATTACATTTATGACTGCATGCCGACAAAAAGCATGTTACCTGTGCAAAGAAAACAGACATTTCCCGCATTTAAAAGACAGTTTTCCCTTTGAAACTTTAAAATCGATTTTCTCAAAAACTATAAGCTCTTTTTGCTAATTTTTTTTTCCTCTTGTACCCACTCCCAAGGTGCACATACCCTGTAAATTTGGGGTATGTAGCATATAAGGAGGCTTTACAAAGCACGAAAGTTCGGGTCCCCATTGACTTCCATTATGTTCGGAGTTCGGCCATGTTCGGCCCGAACCCGAACATCTAGATGTTCGCCCAACACTACACGTGACCCGTTCGGCCAATCACAGCGCTAGCCGAACGTTCGGGTAACGTTCGGCCATGCGCTCTTAGTTCGGCCATATGGCCGAACAGTTTGGCCGAACACCATCAGGTGTTCGGCCGAACCCGAACATCACCCGAACAGGGTGATGTTCTGCAGAACCCGAACAGTGGCGAACACTGTTCGCCCAACACTAATTAAGATTATTTTCTGGTGAAAGATTGCTATTTTATGATTATTTTATGGTGAAAGATTGGCATTTTACGATTATTTTCTGGTGAAAGATTGCTGATTGCTGCATTAAGATTATTTTATGGTGAAGTTTGCCATTTTATGATTATTTTCTGGTGAAAGATTGCTGATTGCTGCATTAAGATAATTTTCAGGTGAAAGATTGCCATTTTATGATTATTTTCTGGTGAAAGATTGCTGATTGCTGCATTAAGATTATTTTATGGTGAAGTTTGCCATTTTATGATTATTTTCTGGGGAAAGATTGCTGATTGCTGCATTAAGATTATTTTCTGGTGACGTTTGCCATTTTATGATTATTTTCGGGTGAAAGATTGCTGATTGCTGCATTAAGATTATTTTCTGGTGACGTTTGCCATTTTATGATTATTTTCGGGTGAAAGATTGCTGCGTTAAGATTATTTTCTGGTGAAAGATTGCCATTTTACGATTATTTTATGGTGAAACATTGCTGTGTTACAATTATTTTCTGGTGAAAGATTGCTGCATTACGATTATTTTATGGTGAAACATTGCTGCGTTACGATTAGTTTCTAGTGAAACATTGCTGCATTATGATTATTTTCTGGTGAAAGATTGCTGATTGCTGCATGTTTCACCATAAAATAATCATAATGCGGCAATGTTTTACTAGAAAATAATCGTAACACAGCAATGTTTCACCATAAAATAATTGTAATGCGGCAACGTTTCACCAGAAAACAATCGTAATGCGGCAACCTTTCACCAGAAAATAATCTTAACACAGCAATATTTCATCATAAAATAATCATAAAATGGCAATCTTTCACCAGAAAATAATCTTAATTTATTTTATGGTGAAAGATTGCTGATTGCAGCATTAAGATTATTTTCTGGTGAAAGATTGCCATTTTACGATTATTTTATGGTGAAACATTGCTGCATTACGATTATTTTCTGTTTAAAGATTGCCGCATTACGATTGTTTTCTGGTGAAACATTGCAGCATTACAATTATTTTATGGTGAAACATTGCTGTGTTACGATTATTTTCTTGTGAAACATTGCTGCATCCCGATTATTTTCTGTTGAAAGATTGCCGCATTACAATTATTTTATGGTGAAACATTGCTGTGTTACGATTATTTTCTTGTGAAACATTGCTGCATCACGATTATTTTCTGGGGAAACATTTCTGCATGCATTATGATTATTTTCTGGTGAAAGATTGCGGCATTACGATTATTTTATGGTGAAACATAGCTGCAATACGATTATTTTCTAGTGAAACATTGCTGCATTATGATTATTTTCTGGTGAAAGTTTGCTATAGTATGACTATTTTATGGTGAAACATTGCCTGATTGAGATTATTTTCATGGGGGTGAAGAGAACCACGGGGAGGGGGGGGGGGGCGGGGGAGGGAATCACAGGTTCTCTCGTCTGGAGTGACAAAATGGCTAGAGGCACCCATGCTTTTTCTCCCAGCCCGGCCAGGGATCACGTGGTGCCGGGCAGCCAGTATTCAATTAATTCAATTCAATTCAATTAACAGTAAACCGTTATGTTGGCACTTGTTGATAAATAAGTCGATTTTGGGCACTCGGCCTCTGAAAGGTTCGCCATCACTGCCATAAACCCTGAACAAGCATATGCAGATCGGGTGTTTCTGACATTATTGTCAGTCTGCCAAGATTAGCTGCATGCTTGTTTCTGGTGTGATTCAGGCACTACTGCAACTAAATAGATCAGCAGGGCTGCCAGGCAACTGGTATTGTTGAACAGGAAATAAATATGGCAGCTTCCATATAGCTCTCACTTCAGTTGTCCTTTAAGAAACAAACTGCACGTTGTAAAGGTTTCATAAGAGGTCTGAGACAGTTCTGCACAGATGTTTAAAAACTTACCAATATTTTGTCTGATACTTTTTTTTTTTTAAAGATTCTTTATTTATAAAAGAAACAGAAAATGTAGCGATAACAGATCAGGTTTTGCATGTTATCCATCACAAATCAAATAAATGGTGGCTTACCAGTGTCGCTAGCAGAAGCAACTGTAAACCTGCGCAATGAAAATTATCCCAATAAATGGTAAAAATAAAAACATTGTAAAACATATTCTTCAAACGGTAGATCCAGTTACCATTCAACCCATCTGTTTCCATGACACATTGATGCCCCCATTTGTAAACCTGGTTGGATCCTAGACCCTCCAGAAAGTGCATGTTAGCATTTCACAGTAGAGGTACTGGCACCCAGAGGGAACATTCACACCATCCCCCACCCATACACATTAATACCAGGAGTAAGCTAAATCCACTGGATCAAACCTGTTCAAATCGATGCCCCCAAACTGTTCATCATTATATAGGAATGTAGGAAATCTCCATGTACCAGCTGTTCTACGCAATGGAAATTGAATTTAGGCTGAGACGGGGGTAGGGTCAGATAGTACCATGCCTTGATTTCTACTTAATTTAGGGACAATAGGAGATTTTCAGATACCAATACAAGGTCAATGCGGGCAGGGCCGGCCCTAGACTTTTTGCCGCCTGAGGCAAATTTATAAAAAAAATTGCCGGAGGGGTAACGGGCAGGACGGGGGTATTGGGCCTAGCGGTGGGGTGGGGGGTCAGACCAGATCTGCGCTCCCCTCCAGCTGTAATAGGAAGCTGCCGATGCCCAATAGTAAGAGGCACGGGCGGGGAGGAATCACCTTATCCGCGTTCCAGCGTGCGCAGATCGGGGGACACAGGCGAGGGAGGGCGACCCCCCCTCCCCACCGCTAGCTCCAATACCCCCGTCCTGCCCACTACCCCTCCGGCTCGGCGGCCGCCCCCCCCCCCCCCCCGCACCCACGGTCGGGCGGGTGCCGCCCCTAGAGGTTTTCCGCCTGAGGCAAACGTTTCACCCCGCCTCATGAGTGGGCCGGCCCTGAATGCGGGAATAAGAAACATGAACTTTTAAATAATGTAAGTAATCCCTATCAAAAGGGAGAAGATGTCTCCAACCATCTCTCAATGTCGTGGTATTTAATAATAATTTATGATTTTTATCTTGGGCACCAAACTCTCACATCTGTTGCACGGGCTTTCTGCCTGTCCTCCTCTGGGAATGGGTCTGCATTGAAGTCCTCAGCTACCACACAATATGCATGTGCAGGGGAGGAATGTACATCGGCCCTCAATTGAGATAAAATGCTCAAGTTATCCATAAACCTCCCAAATAAGTAAGGTTCATTTTTCAATCTGTAGCTGAACCTTAAACCATCTACCTTCGATGGTGTCATGGTAAATCACTTACCCCTGAAAACCTCTGCATATAGCAACATAACTCCTGCTTTCCTCCCTGAAGAAAGGGCTGCCAGGACTTGACCAACCCACATTTTAGACATCTCATGGTACCTCAGATGAAATTCCTGAAGTATAGCTAAGTCAGTTTTCATCTTATCTAAATGTCTCAGTACTTGAGAGCATTTTGGAGTGTTCTTAAAGAGAACCAGAGATGAACGTTTCACACAAAATAAACATCAGTCGATAGCTTGTAAAGAATAAATGCTCTACCTGATAATTTCGCCGCTCTGGTGTGCCTTTTTTAGTGTTTTTTATCCACTATTTCTCCAGGAAAAATCAAATATGGCCGCCGGCTCAAATCCCTTCTGCTTCCGGGTTATGAGTTGTTCTAGATGTGCTGTCTAGGCTATATGAGACTAGGCTGCTATCTAGGCTATATGAGAAAGGCTGCAGCCTTTCATCTGTGTGCTTTCATTTTGGTATGATGTGCAGCTGCCTGTAGGAAGTCTCTCTCATAGGAATGAAACTGCAGTCATCATCAGTATCTATGCAGACAATCTGTGCACACAGAGCACACATTGCAGCCACACGTGTCTGTTTCAGAGATTTTCTCTCAGCAGCAGCAGCCCCTCCCATGTAATCACAGCTCTCAGTATGCAAAGCAGGAAATCTGAGCCAGGAGGTGGCAGGCTTGGGCTTGAAAAGACTCCACAGAAGAGTGACTCAGCTCTAATGATTCCAGGTCAAACCTAGACTGAGCCAGTCAGGGATTCTTATCACAGCTGCTAATAGACTAATTAAGCAGATAAGAATGAAACTAAAAGCAGGGTAGGTGTTTACTGTCATGTTCCCACTGATAAATGTAATAAAATACATGAGGGTGCTTAGTCTCTGGTTCTCTTTAAACCTCTAAATTTCCATGTTATCAACTTCATGTAATACCATTTTCAAAAAGAGGTCTGTATCTGTATGAATACAACTGAAAAAACTGGTGTCTCCTGCAGTCCTAGCAAGCAACAGGGCACCATTTGTGGGGGAGTGAGGTGGGGTCGAGACATCCCCCTAATAAACCTGCAGTAGAACATCAACCATTTGGGGATCAGAGCCCAAAGATTACCAGACTCATTCCTCGCACAAGGCCTATTAGATTCTAACCTTTTTCTATTATCACCCTTGTCTCATATTGACTTCCTTTTTTTCAGAAGGAGACAACTTTGTACTGTCATGTGCATTGGAAACAGCCATGCAGTGCCACAGTGCTGCAGTGCGCACAGCTGAATCCCCATACATTAGCTATGGTGGATGTCAGCTCCGGCTTCACCTCTTGTGCCAGAAATGTGTAGTCGATGTCGGGCTGCTGGCTGCGCACATTTTCCTGCTCCCCATCCGAGGCCTCATGGTCAGTCTCTGTATCCCCCATCTTGGACGCCTCGCCCTTAAGTCCCGTCTTCCCTGCTTTCGACGGTTGCTTCTCCCGCGGAGTGCAGCAGACATAATGATCCATTGTCGCTTCCTCCGTCATCTCAAGTGTGGGTTGGGGTGATGTAACGTCTCGCAGCTGCTGGGATAGTGTTGTGCACGAGCGGGTGTTACGGCGCTCCCAGACTAAGCCTGTATCTCCTACGGCGCTGAAACCAGAAGTGGTTAGAGACTTTTCAAATGCATGTATCACGTCACCAATGAGGCCTAGTACAGTGCACATGTCCTCCCGATAGTACACATGCGCACATCTGAACCCTTCAGCCTATGGCAAGAAGTAGTTAAGTGACAGTTTGGAGAATCATGGCACACATGTAAAAATAGCGCCACAAAATTATGGTGCACAGTGCAACCGATATAACCCACACAATCCCATCCTCAAACTATCCACTCCTCCCACTGTCGGTATATTCACACAATGGCAGAGTGCGCCTTTGCCGACTCCTATCCAGTCAGATTTATCTAGCACAGCCTGTGGGGACAAAAGGAGCCTGATGCATTAAAGTACGGTAAAGTTAGCGTACACAGGGAGCGCACAGCAATGTCGCCGTACTAGCGGTAACTTATTAGTGGCATGTGCATTACTGGGTTTACGCACACTTTATGGTAACACACAGAGTAATGTGAGTTACCATAACAATGCACATGCCACTAATGGGTTAACAGCTGGTGCTCCCCATGTGCTAGTAACGGTAAATGTGCTGTGTGCTCCCTGCGCATGGCAACTTTACCGTAGTTTAGTGCATCAGACCCAAAGTGCCAAAACTTTGGAAATGCACGAGACATGGAATTTATTAGGTAAAATAATGTAATGTTTGCAATGAGCTTTTCTTTGCAAGTCATGATTTTTTATGTTTTTGGTGTTTTTAAGATCTGAAAGTCACAATAGGAACATCACCGATACCCACCCTGAGAGGAGAGAATGTCACCATCCCCTGTAATATAACTAGCATAGATGACAAGAAACCAATAAGAGTAGAATGGAAGAAGACTTTAGAGAATGGCACTGAGAAGGTTGTGCATGATTATGAAGGTGGACGTATGACGGCACATAGAGAAGGAAGTTACATGGATGTGGAGGAGATCCTGAAGGGTAATGCTGAGCTGTACCTCCCAAACATCCAGATATCAGATGATGGAGAATACACCTGTAATGTGACCAACACACCCCGGTATGCATCAAGTAAAACTGATCTACAGGTGTCCGGTGAGTCTCACTATAACACTTTTTTTTTCAAATGTAAAAATGTCTGAAGACAAAATTGTAAGTAAATGAATAATTATTCAGATCAGTATCCATTGCAGCAAATGTGAATAAAACTTAATGCCCTTAAAGTGAGATTATTCTCACAAAAGTAAAATTTTCATAACCACTCTTCGTTTCCTAAAAGAACATTTGAAAGCATTTCCAAGTATCCCCTGCATGCAAAATTGTTTATTTTCACTACAGCTAGGGAAGGCAGGAACTGTACTTTAGAGGCATAGTCTTGGGATTTTGTAAAGGAAAATCTGTCTGTCATTTGCAGCCAGTCATGTTACCGCTGCACTTTTCATTGAAATATAGGTATTCAGGGGCCTTTTCATCAGACTCAGATTGCATAACTAGAGAAAGACAGTATGTTAATAAAACTGTAGTTAGTAAAAACAGAAGAATGAGCAAGGTTGTCTTCTTCTCTGCTTTATATATTTGTCTTGGAATTACAGGTGAAATGATGCCACATCCACATGTAGACTGTTTACACAGACTAATCAGTGTAGAGATTATCTGTGGAGGGCAGCAAGAAGCAGTAAAGGTCACCATACATCTAGAGACAAGACAGATGTCTCTCTGATTGAATCCGACCGGAAGGAGATTTGTCAGTTGCCCATACACTGCAGGCTGATTCTCAATGAATTTCAGCTGCCCCGGCACTGTCCCCCCAGTGTAAAATACTTTACCTGTCGGTGTCCGCTGCTGGCTTTGTCCTCTTCCTCACAGCCATGTGCTCCAAGTGGTTGCGAGCGTATTGTGGGTGGAGAAGAAGACAACCTTGCTCATTGTCAGTTTTATTAACTTACTGTCTTTCTCTAGTTATGCAATTTGAGTAGGATGAAAAAGCTACCTAAATACCTATATTTCAATGAAAAGTGCAGCAGTAACATGACTGGCTACAAATGACACAAAGGTTTTCCTTTACAAAATCCCAAGACTTTGCCTCCAATGTACAGTTCCCGACTTTCCCAGCTGTAGTGAAAATAAACAATTTTACATACAGGGAATACTTGCAAATTCTTTCAAATGTTGTTTTAGGTGTGACGTTACACATGCACCCACATTATGCCGGCAACTACGTGGTACGCGTGCATGTGAGCTATATTATCCTCCTCATGCTGGCCTCCCAATCACGTCCTCCAAGCAGGCACCCATACTGCCAGCGCAGCACCTCCCACTTTGCCTGCCAATATATTACCCTCCTCCCACTGATCTCCCGATCTCATCCTCCAAGCATTTAGGGCCGGTTCACATTACAAACGCGGACGGCCACGCATGCGGAACGCAACGCGTACGAACGCACGCCATCCGCGTTTGTATGCGTTGCGTGGCTGATCCCATCACTGAAAAGTGAATGGGACAGCCGCGCGTTTTTGCTAAATCTGCGTGCAGCATGCGTTCCCGGACCGCACAGGTCCGGAACGCATGCAGTGTGAACATCAGACAGTGCACTCTATGCACTGTCTGATGTCGTGCGTGTTGGCCTTCTGCACGCGTTTCCAAACGCAGCTGGAAACGTTTGCAGTCTGAACGGGCCCTTACCCATACTGCCATTACAGCACCTCCCACTTTGCCTGCCGTTATATTACCCTCCTCTCGCTGGCCTTCCAATCATGTCCTCCAAGCAGGCACCCACACTGTCAGCACAGTACCTCCTGCTTTGCCTGTCGGTATGTTACCCTCCTCCTGTTGGCCTCCCAATCTCACTGTAACGATTGGTGTCAGCACGCAGAGAGAATCTGATTATTGGCGGTCTGCAGTACCACCAAGAATGCAGATATACGCCTGATTATCGATGATCTGCAGAATCAGCAATAATACAGATGTATTACTAACCTCTGGACACCAGAATAGTGAGAGTGTTATGAGTGTTTGGTGCAACAGTAATACTTTGAGTGGAGACCACCAGAGGAGCTGGCGACCTAAGACTCCTGAGGAATTCACCCCTGACTGTGGGTGATATTCCTGCAGCCTGTGGACCCCTGGGCGAGGGACCGAGGCTGGGTTGTAGGAAGCCCTGCAGCTAATATGAAAGGTTTTGCCCTGAACTGGGCTAACGTAATACAGTAATAGCACAATCCTAGTCTGGGGTGTGAGGTTCATAGTCACAACACCCTGGAACTAGTCTGGAGCATAACATAAATAATAATACAATTCCCTGGTCTTGGGTGTGAGGCCCGTGATCATCAACACCCTGGAACTAGTCTGGAATATAACACAAAGACAATGCAGTTCCCTAGTCTTAAGTGTGAGGGCCTTGATCTCAGCACCCTGGAACTATGCTAGAGAATACACAGAAGATACATAGTATTCCTAGTCTGGGGTGTGAGGGCCTTGATCTCAACACCCTGGAACTGGTCTAACAAATAATAACAGTACAAGGTAATCTGGCTCAGTGTGACTTCCCAGGTCCACCTGGTTCAAACACACTGTAAGGATCTGACTATGGTCTGAATGCTTCCACAAAGTGTTTGCAATGGCAGACAACCAGCAACTGACAAGCAAGCAGAATATATAGTAGCTGAACTCTGCTGCCCCGCCCGAGCCACTCAGCCAATCATGAGTCCAGCAGGAATCAGCTGATCGTCCTGATCAGCTGACACTTCCCCTGCTGGTATAAAGGTCCTGACTTCTGGCCCGCGCGCGCATAGCTCTTCATCCATCTATGTGGACTAACAGACCCAGCCACTCCAAAGGCACGCTGCTGCGTACAAACCGCCACTTTGGACGCGGAAACAGTCGCTTTGCTGTTAGAACATGCCGCGGCTTTTCTGCGTTCTGCCACACTACCAGACGCGTGCCTACGCCTGCAAACGAGCCGCGTTGGACGCAGAATCAGCCGCCTTGCTTTCAGCACACGCGGCGGCTTTTCCGCGTTTTCTCACACTCACCCTCCAAGCAGGCACCCATACTGGTAGCGCAGCACATCCTGCTTTACTTGCCGGTATATTACCCTCCTTCCGCTGGTCTACCGATCCTGTCCTCCAAGCAGGCACCCATACTGCCAGCACAACACCTTACGCTTTGCCTGACAGTATATTACCCTCCTCCTGCTGGCCTCCCAATCCTACCATTCAAGCAGACACCCATACCTCTAGCACAGCACCTCCTGCTATGACTGCCGGTATATTACCGTCCTCTCGCTTGCCTCCCGATCCTGTCCTCCAAGCAGGCACCCATACTGCCAGCACAACACCTTACGCTTTGCCTGACAGTATATTACCCTTCTGCTGGCCTCCCAATCCCACCATCCAAGCAGACACCCATACCTCTAGCACAGCACCTCCTGCTATGACTGCCGGTATATTACCGTCCTCTCGCTTGCCTCCCGATCCTGTCCTCCAAATAGGTACCCATAACACCAGCGTAGCACTGATTCAGTCACTTGCTGCAATCTGCTACGCTGAAATGTTGGTACACTGGCCCTCCATGTGAGTATTTGCAGCAATGGTGCTGGCTAGGTCTTTGGGCTTCTGGACGGTACAGGCCCAGTATTCCCTGCTGCTGCAGCCACTCTGCAGTCTATGGTACTACAGGAACCACAACCATCATGACCCGATGACAAGCTTATGGAATCTGTTTTGATATTCAAGCCTATGGTTCTGTAATGTTTTTGTTTGTTTGTTTCTGATTGATTAAGTTTGCCTGTCAGAGAAAATTAATTACATATCAGTAACTACAAAAATTTTAGCGGTCATCTTTGGATTGCAAATTCTTGTCGTTACTTATCAGATATGAAACTTCAAGGTGAGAAAAGAGTGCCTCACTTAGCGACCATTTGTTACTTTTAGGCCTGGATCATAGATTGCATATTAAAGCATACCAAGTCACGATCGGACCAGGGAATTGGGTTAGTTTTTGTCCTAACAACCGACTGTATAAAACAGTGATCAGTAGGACCTATGAGGATTAGAATAGAATGTGTAATCTTTAGTTGGGTGGCTTTCTCGACAGCAGTCTGATAGACTATAAAGCAATTAGCTTCCTAAATTGTCTAGTAACTGTAATGGCCTTAACAGTGTTAGGAGAGGCTGCAGGCCTTTTTCGATCTAATTTAAGGTGGCCATACACTGGTCAATTTTCCATCAGATCAGAATCTGATCAGAGAGAGATCGTATGGCTGCCTTTACTGCAAACAGATTGTGAATCGATTTCAGCATGAAATCGATTCACAATCTGTGAAGCTGCCACTGCCGCCACCCCCCGCCAGCTATATATTACTTGATCCGACCGGCGCGAGTCCCCCGGTCTCCGCTGTCTTCTTCTCCGCGCTCGGCTCCAGCTTCACTTCCTGTCCAGGGAAGTTTAAAGGGGAACTAAAGTAAGAGGTATACGGAGGCTGCCAGATTTATTTCCTTTTAATCAATACCAGTTGCCTGGCAGCCCTGCTGCTCTATTTCTCTGCAGTGGTATCTGAATAACACCAGGAACAAGCATGCAGCTAGTCTTGTCAGATCTGACATTAATGGCAGAAACACCTGATCTGCTGCATGCTTGTTCAGGGGCTATGGCTAATAGTATTAGAGGCAGAGGATCAGCAGGAGGGCCTGGCAACTGGCGTTGCTTAGATGGAAATAAATATGGCAGCCTCCATATCCATCTCACTTCAGTTGTCCTTTAAACAGTAGAGGGAGCTTGTCACAGGAGCCCTAGTGGCTGACCGCACTTAGCCTTCTAAACGGTGCCAGCGCACAGATCGTGCGAACTCTGGTCGCAGTCAATGCGCAGGAACCGTTAAGAATTAGCCGCAGACAACTCAGAAGGGAGCCTGTGAGACACGGGTGATTACAACTTCACCCACTGGTTCAGAGTAAACTGCCACCACCGCGGTTACCATGGGACCGTGGAGCCCACTAACTGACTGACTAGTCCTGCGAATAAAACGGTTAAACACACGGTATTCTGTCTAGCCAACAACAAACAAACAGTAGCGTATCTTCAGAGACCCGGGATCAGTTCTGTGTGTGCTGATAAGCAGGGTAGCGGACAGTGAATGACTTGGAGGAAGTCTTTTATTCACACAATATAAATAATTAATATATACAGACAATTATTAAAATCAACAATTATTAAAACAGTAATAGCCAGTATAAAAATAAAAGAAGGGAGAAAAATACTTAGTTCCTGGAAATATGTCCTTTTTGTGGGAAAAACAGAGTTCTGGGTTTCAATCAAAGTTCAGAGTTCAGACCAGGTGGATGCCAGCATATCCTCAAGCTGGCACCGATGAGTTCAAGATGTTTTCAGGGTGGAGGACACTGAGTTTGGGTCCTCTGCCATTCTAATGCCCCTGATTCAGTAGGAGGGAGTGAGGGCGGGGAGCCACACACCCAGGGGCGTAGCAATAGGGGGTGCAGAGGTAGCGACCGCATCGGGGCCCTTGGGCCAGAGGGGCCCCGAAGGGCCCTCTCTCAACTACAGTATTAGCTCTCTATTGGTCCTGTGCTCATAATTATCACTTTTATAGATACTGTGAATGGTGGTAATCACTAACAAACTGCTCCCCATCCCCTTCTTGCACCTCTGACACTGTAGTTGCCATTGGCAGGTTTTGTTGCGCAGTGGCAATTGTTATGTATAGAGTGCTTGGGGGGCCCCACTGTAAAACTTGCATCAGGGCCCACAGCACCTTAGCTACGCCACTGCACACACCCCCTTAGAAGATGAGATGAGCCCTCCCCTTGTCCTGGGGACTAGAAATCATATCTACCCATATATGGGCTCTATCTCACAGAACCGTACAGGTCAGGGCAGATTTATTAACATTTTCAGGTCTGTCTCGATTTACCCAGCGCCCTGATACCAGACATGAGGGGTGGGACCCCTGTGGTATCATCAGGGCACTTTCAAACTGCCTAACTGGCAGTCCTTACCTCAGAATGTTCTGAAACTTCCTCAGAACCAGCACCGGGGCTCATGCTACACTTCCCCCACGTTTGGCGAAGCTGCCATCTCAGGAACCCCAGAAATATGACAGATCTGGGAAGTTATGGATATGCTATGAGACTCAGGTTATTCCCAGGCAAAGGCTCTTTGAAGTTTGGGGCAGCCAGCTAGGTGTCACCTCCCCTGCTGGGAGGGAGCCAGCGGGTCTGGTTTTTCCCCCAACTAGATTGCTTCTGCCATGGTGCTTGTCACCTTATACCTGATGGATGGGCCATCAGCACAGCTTGAAGCCAGGGACTCTCCGGGGCAGATTAGGCTCAGGCTCATTAGCATATCAAAAGAGCCATCCAGCATTTGGGCTGGTGCTCTCTCTCTGCTGAGAAAAGACTGCAGACCTCCTACACAATCAACCCAGATTCTATCGATCTGAAGCGCAATCGATGCAAGGAATCGAGTGCAATCGCTTTTTCTTCACGGGCGGTTACAGGACGCGCCTGCGGCCCCGCAACCGTCCGTGACAGAGCTCTACTGTTTAAACTTCCTGCCGGGACAGGAAGAAGTGCAGCCTTCCGGACTCGGAGGCCAGCGGAGAAGGGACAGCGGTGACAGCGGGTACACGCGGCGGCGGAGCAGGTAATGGATTGCCGCTATATTGCGTCGGTTGTCGGACATTCGAACGCCGCTATCGATGCACTCCCGATCCGCCGGCGATCGAGCTAAATCTTCCGCACGGACAGCAACGACGGGAATGATCGATTTCAGTCCGAAAACGATTGTTCGGTCAACGTTTGCGCAACGATTTCACAGCAAATTCGATCACAGTGATCGAATCTGCTGTATATCGGCGGAAAAATCGTTAGGTGTATGGGCCCCTTTACAGTTAAGAAAAAGGTATGGATCCCCACGTAGAATAAGCGTGCCTTCAAGATGATGGAAGTGTGTTTGTAGAAAATAAGCAGAATGGCACTAGGGGCATAGTATGTTGCTATTGTGAGCGCAACGTCTATGATTGAGCCCACTAAAATTATATATAAATTTTACCATTATGGTGTTTGATTTCTATTTGACAAAGATATCAGATTTGATAGACAACAGATTTAACAGTCAAGAACATTTCCACTGTCAACATGAATGGAATCTGATCTATATCCAGGGCAGAACTGGTTCATTATGTCTTGAACCATTGTGAAACATTGTAAAATACCAATTCTCCCAGAATAAAATGCACCATAAATTACTTTTCTTACATGTTGTTGCCGCTTACAGTAGGCAGCGAAAATCTGACAGATCTGACAAATTTTAGACTAGTCCATCTCCTCATAGACGATTCTCAGGGTTTCCTTTAGGCTGGTTTCACAGTGGGACGTTAAAGTCCCACGTTACAGCAGCCAGTAACGCAGCCTAACTCACAGCACTGTAAAATCAATTGTGCTGTTCACAGTGCCCACGTTGCGTTACATAGTAACGCAGCACGTTTAAACAAAGTGCTGCATGCTGTACGTTATACTGGGCTAAGCAGCGTTAGACTGCTTGCACATGCTCAGTAATGTTGGAGGAGGAGGTCTCCCCTCCTCCTCTGCGGCCAGCCACATGGCTAATTAATATTCACTGCACTGCAGAGACTCTGTGGTAGGACTGTAGTGTTGTCCGGAACTTGAACGAATCGTTCATTTGATCCAGATCTTTTTTGTGAGTCGAATCATCCGGATAATCACAATGAAAGATTCGGTTCACAGTGGATGTCTGTCTGGAAGAAACGGGAACATACAGAACGTACAGTGCAGGGAAAGTCCTGTCCTGCTAGTCATGTCACCCAGTCTGCTTCCCTAGTAAAATGATTCAAATGATTCGGTTCAAAGATCCAGATCTTTTCAATTATCTGATTCAAATGATCCAAATCCTTTAAAAGATCCGGACTTCCTATCACTAACCTGGAGCGGCTGCTTTGAGAGCTGCATAACGCAGCTCATTCTGACGTCCAACTTTAACACCACCATGCGTTGCGTTAGGGGGAGGTTATGCAACCATAACGTCCCCTAAAATACAACGTCTTGGTGTGTAAGTAGCCTTAGTCTTTAACAAAATTACCCCCTAGAAAGGATGTACGGTATATAAGGATGCCAGCCAGCTTCACTACTAACTTGCAGGCTATTCTAGCAGTATAATCAAGCAAAGTAAGTGCTTTTGAAAATAAAGAAAACCTTGAGAATCCCTCATGAGGATTCCAAAAACATGTAATAGTAGGCAGTAAAAATCTGGCACATGTTAGTAACAGCAATATAGTAAAATAGTATTTTGTACTGTATTTTACTCTGGAACAAATTTACATAGTTACATAGTTATTTGGGTTGAAAAAAGACATACGTCCATCGAGTTCAACCAGAGAACAAAGTACAACACCAGCCTGCTCCCTCACATATCCCTGTTGATCCAGAGGAAGGAGAAAAACCCTTACAAGGCATGGTCCAATTAGACCCAAAAGGGAAAAAAAATCCATCCCGACTCTAGATGGCAATCGGATAAAATCCCTGGATCAACATCATTAGGCATTACCTAGTAATTGTAGCCATGGATGTCTATCAAATCTTACACATACATTTAAAATTTTACGATTTTTTGCGATAGTGGTCCTTTAAGGTACAGCGTGTAAACATATTTTTATGCCAAACAAACAGGAATAAACTGGGGCAAACTGAGGAAGAAATATTGTGCTATGGACCCTTTTGTTAGATGCATAATCTCAGCTCTTCCTATTCAATAAGGAATTATTGGGCGAGACTCCCTAACACTACTACTGCCTATAGAGCACTCCCTAGTGGCTGCCTTGCTAGTGCTTTGCATCCGCCAGGAGAAAAGCACTATACAAATACTGGAAATATTATGTTTATTATTTAGGAAAGGGTTCTTTACAGTAAGAGTGATTAAGATGTGGAACGCATTGTCACAGGAACTAGTTATGGCAAATTCTATACCTGCATTTAAAGGGGGCTTAGATGCTTTCCTTGCGTTGAAAGACATCCATGGCTACAATTACTAGGTAAGGCCCAATGATGTTGATCCAGAGATTTTATCTGATTGCCATCTAGAGTCGGGAAGGAATTTTTTTCCCTTTTGGGGCTAATTGGATCATGCCTTGTAAGGGTTTTCCGCCTTCCTCTGGATCAACAGGGATATGTGAGGGAGCAGGCTGGAGTTGTACTTTGTTCTCTGGTTGAGCTCGATGGACGTATGTCTTTTTTCAACCCAAATAACTATGTAACTATGTCAATAAATAGCTTAGATGAGAGCAATAAATGCATCTAACATCCTGCAGTCACCTTTTGCGATATCAATCATCAATGATTGGCCGTTGCTATACAGTATAGATCTACTATATATAGAGGCTAAACTAGCTGCTGCTTGAATTCAGCTTACCCTTACTCCCAAAATCTTAAACCGGGCTGCAAATAAAATGTTCATTTCAATCAATCATTTATTTATTTATTATTTATATAAAGTGCCAACATATTACGCAGCACTGATCTTTATATCGGTCATTCCTGTAGTTTACAGTGAAGAACGTAAGTATTTGAACGCTCTGCGATTTTGCAAGTTCTCCCACTTAGAAATCGTGGATGGGTCTGAAATTCACATTGTAGGTGCATTCCCACTGTAAGAGAACGCATAAAAAAAAAATCAGGAAATCACATGTATGATTTTTAAAGAATTTAATTGTATTGCACTGCTGCACATACTGTAAGTATTTGAACACCTGAGAAATCAGTGTTAATATTTGGTACAAAAGCCTTTGTTTGCAGTTACAGAGGTCAAACATGAACTGTTGTTCTTGTCCAGGTTTGCACACACTGCAACAGGGATTTTGGCCCACTCCTCCACGTAGATCTCCTCTACATCTGTCAGGTTTCGGGGCTGTCACTGAGCAACACTGAGTTTTCGCTCCCTCCAAAGATGAACTATTGGATTTTGGTCTGGATACTGCTAGACCACTCCAGGACCTTGATATGCTTCTTGCGGAGCCTCTCCTTGGTTATCCTGGCTTTGTGCTTCAGGTCGTTGTCACGTTGCAAGACCCAGCCACAAACCACCTGCAATGCTCTGACTGAGGGAAGGAGGTTGTTTCTTTAAAATCTCACAATACATGGCCCCAATCATCCTCTCATATACAGTGCAGTCGTCCTGGCCCCTTTGCAGAAAAGCACCCCTAAAGCATGATGTTACCACCACCATGCTTCACAGTAGGGATTGTGTTCTTGGGCTGTAGCTTATCCTTCTTTTTCCTCCAAACACGCTGTAATGGATTCACTTGCGCTAGACGCCTATCGTACAAAATCATGCACACAAAGGTGTGCTGGGGAATACCCCTTTGGTTTAGTTTGACTTAAAAAGGAAGTGTTTTTGTCATGAACTTTCTATAGGAAGTGACTGTTCACATTTCTGCTGGAGAGAGGGGCAAAAAAAATTACTTCTTCCCTGAAGCAGACCCCTCACATTCTTTGGGTTCTACATTAAAGGGAGCCAGCAAACCAGATCCTTGGCAAATTCCTGTCAGATGAAGATGCAATCCTTTGTGCTCTGATTCAACTATGGTATATACTGTATAATTACACATTGTGACATAATTTAAGGAATATTTAGGAACAGCAGGACCGCAGGTGGTCACGGATTATAGTGAATAATACACCAAGGTCAATACACCTTTGAAGATGTTAATGATTCTTCGAGCAGGTCCACAGCTTGAGATATCAATCCCCTAGACAGGAAAGCTGGTAAAACAGGCATGATTGATATGCACGACTTCAGCACATTATGGCAGAACATAAAATGTTGTTTTTATATCATATGTCGAACATCCATAGATGTCTTGTAGTGGCTAGTAAGGGGAACCGGGGACTGTCCTAGAGGAGGCAGCCACCAACTCAGAAGGTAAAATGAGCGGTGGCCTTGGCGAGGGAGGGAGAGGGAGCAGGCTGGCTGCTTACTGGGTACACCTACCTGGCTAACCTATACTGGGGGCAACTATACTGGCTACCTATACTAGGGGTAACTATACTGGATACCGATACTGGGGGAATCTATAATGACTACCTATATTGGGGGCAACTATACCTGCCTAACCTATACTGGGGGTAACTAAACTGGCTGCCTTTACTGAAGGCAACTACACTGGCTACCTACTGAGGGCACCTACCTTGCTAACCTATACTGAGGGGCAACTATACTGGCTACCTATACTGCGGGCAACTGTGCCTGGTTATCTATACTGGGTCAACTATGCCTGGCTACCTATACTGGGGGCACCTACACCTGGCTACCTATACTGGGAGCACCTATGCCTGGCTACCTATACTGTGGCAGCTATGCCTGGCTAGCCTATATTGTGGCACCTATATCTGGCAACCTATACTGTCTACCTACTGGGGGCACCTACCTGGCTAACCGGTACTGGGGGCAACTATACTGGCAACCTATACGGGGGGTAACTATACTGCCTACCTACTGGTGGCACCTACCTGGCTAACCTATAATGGGGCAACTATACTGGGGAAAACTACGCCTAGCTATCTATACTGGGGACAACTATGTCTGGGGCTTTTAGGCAGGAAGGATTGCAGAGTGATTCCACTGTGTGGAAGAGTTGAGCAGCTCTGTTATTGGCTGTAGATATTTTGTGAGAGATGAAGTCTGAGTTGTTGAACTAGGCTAGATTTGTGCTCCTCAGACCCTGATTTACGTCACTGTCTTTCTAGTCTGCACCCTTGAGTGTTATCAGCCCAGACGTTGAAGCCACCACGGATGATCCATCTCGCATAAGACAGACTCAGCATGGCCAGAAGTTCTGAGAATTCCTGTAGGAATGGGTCAGCATCTCCAGGGGGACGATAAACCACTAAAATGTTGAAGCCTTTACTAGCTGAGATCTGGGCACCTATAAAGTCAAAGGACTTTGTTGAGCCAACATTCAGGGCTCTGAGCTGCAGGGTTGTTTTGCCACAAATTGCTACACCTCCTCCTCTGCAGTTTCGTCTTCCCTCACTTAAGACTGAGTAATTGTTTGGGATGGTTACTTCCAATATGGGGCCCGCATTGGCATCAATCCAAGTTTTGGTGATGCATGAAAAATCGCATGTCTGAATAAGGTCCGCAATAATGGCTGTCTTATTGTTTATAGAGTGGGCATTCTGTGAAGCCAGGCTACAGCTTATAAATGTTACAGAGCCACATCAACCCAGCTCTGTAAATGTTATGAGCTATAGGCTTGCTATACACCAGTGAAAGGAAAGTTCAATAACGCTCAACCCCCAATTGAATCCTACCAATGGGTGCAGGATCTGGTAAGTCACACCAATCCATACATGTAAGCAAAAGGATCTGCAAGCCAGGCAGGGGTTGAACAAAACGCTGGTATTCTTTATTTGGAAACTCCACATGACAACTAGTTGATCCTGTGGTTTTATTACACTTGTCATGTGGAGTTTCCAAATAAAGAATACCAGCGTTTTGTTCAACCACTGCCTGGCTTGCAGATCCTTTTGCTTACTTGCTATACACCAGTGGTTCTGGATGTAAGCCTGGCTTCAGAGGCATAAAGAGATAATTTGCATATTCAGTTGTGATGCATTGTGGGAGATCAGTTACTCACTGCGAGGGGTTGCATGGGTGAGGTGGGTTTCATTGGGGGGGAGGAGGGTTGGTCAGGCGCAGCGAAAGTGGCCAGGTACAGTTAGTGTATCTAGGTGTATAGTTGCCCCAGTATAGGTAATATAGTTGCCCCAGTATAGGTAGTATAGTTACCCCAGTATAGGTAGTATAGTTGCCCCAGTATAGGGAGTATAGTTATCCCACTATAGGGATTATAGTTGCCCCAGTATAGCTAGTATAATTACCCCAGTATAGGTAGTATAGTTGCCCCAGTGTAGGGAGTATAGTTGCCCCAGTATAGGTAGTATAGTTACCCCAGTATACAGTGGGATGCAAAGGTTTGGGCAAACTTTGGTAATCGTCATGATTTTCCTGTATAAATGGTTAGCTGTTATGATAAAAAATGTCAGTTAAATATGTCATATAGGAGACACACACAGTCATATTTGAGAAGTGAAATGAAGTGTATTTGATTTACAGAAAGTGTGCAATAATTGTTTAAACAAAATTAGGCAGGTGCATAAAATTGGGCACTACAAAAAAGAAATGAAATCGATGAAATTAGTAGAACCTTCTTTTGCAGAAATGACAGCCTCTAAATGTTTTTTGCGAACACGTTGATGACAGCGCAAGTTAATTCAGGCGTGGCTATTCCGTCAATGTAATTATCGGCTACAGCATTCTTTCACGGCGCATACTGTATAAAATGTGCACATTTTACGGCTATGACTTCCTTCCGATATTAACGCGGCTATTCATTATCCCTGCTCCACACTAGTTATACCTGCATAACTGTGCATTACCGAAGCAGGAAAGCAAGTGGCAAATTAAAACTATTAATATATATACCCGAACATTATAGGTTTCTAAGAAACAACTGTTCTCTCCAATATGCGGCTGTTCAAATATCGGTAAACTCTGCTCACTGCTGGCACTGCAGGTTTACTTGCATCTAAGTTTACTGCCAGACTTCATAGCCAGTTTTGCTTTCTGCTGGCTTACATTGGAACAGAATATTGTTCAAAGAAGAATATCGGTTTAAGAATATATATCGGTCAAAGAATATATAGGTCAAATAATATCGGTAATATAATATCGGTCAAATAAATACCGGTCAAAGAAGGCTTGTTATTGCTGCACGGACTGAACCTTGCAGACCTCATCCCAACCTGCCCATCCACGGAGTGTGCACAGAGCCAGTCTGTACATGTACCCTGAGGACTACAAGCCAAAGTGAAATCTCTCCCGCTGTGGTCAGCAAGATTTATGTGTCCTGCAAGCTGCTGACTCCAGAGTGCCTGACTCTCTCTCGATCCTCTGCAAGCTGCGGACCTTACTTATCTTCTGAGCAATGACATTTACAGCCACTTTATAACATGGCATTCCAGCTGCGGCAAGTCGCTGATCCTCTGTCCACTGTTTAAAATAACTAACACTAACTATAGTATGTGTTTTCTCTGACAATTTTACTCCAGAGCCATTATTATTCAAGAATTATATTTATAATTTTTTTCCTACTACTTAATGCCGCTGTAGAATGTCTTCATCTAATTTTTGTGAAGAATCGCGGAATAGCCGCCGCGTGCTCTGGCGAAATGGCGGCCGTTTCCGCCTCTGCTCCGGCGGTTTACTCGCGGCGACATGTGTCTGATGTTATGCAGCCCTCCTGTGCACATAGGCTGCGGAATACGCGCGTGCACGCGGCAAGACAGGAGCTTTATGGGAAGCAGAGAGGGATCAGCTGACCCCGCCGGTCAGCTGATCCAGGGCTGGATGCAGATTGGCTGGAGGGGACTGGGCGGCGCTAGCCAACGCTGCACTATATAACCACTTGTCCCTCAGTCTCACATTGTCTGCCATTGCAAATGCTTACGTGTTAGCACACAGACCTCAGTCACTCAGATCCTACAGTGCGGTTGAACCAGGACGGACCTGGGAATCCACACTGAGCTAGATTACCTTCTCATGTTATGTTGTTCTATGTTATGCTTTAGACCAGTTCCCAGGTGTTGTGACTACGGACCTCACACCCAAGACTAGGATACTGTGTCAGTTTTATGCTATGCTTTAGACCAGTTCCCGGGTGTTGTGACTACGGACCTCACACTCAAGACTAGGATACTGTGTCAGTTCTATATTATGCTTTAGACCAGTTCCAGGGTGTTGTGACTACGGACCTCACACCCAAGACTAGGATACTGTGTCAGTTCTATGTTATGCTTTAGACCAGTTCCAGGATGTTGTGACTACGGACCTCACACCCAAGACTAGGATACTGTGTCAATTCTATGTTATGTGTTAGACTAGTTCCGGGGTGTTGTAACTACGAACCACACACCCGAGACTAGCACTGTATACTTGTACCTCCTTGGTACGCCTCTAGGCTGTGATGAGATAGGATCTCACAAGCAGATAGGGCAAATCTGTTCATAGTAGCAGCAGGGCTTCCTGCAACCAGGCCTAGGTCCCTCTCCTAGGGAGCCTTTGGCCTAAAGGAATTCACCCACGGTTAGGGGTGGATTTCCTTCTCCTCACTGCCCCAGTCTTCCTGGCAGTTTCCTCTCAAAGTGTTACTGGTATCCTGTACACTCACATCTTAGGTGTCCAGAGGTTAGACGTACCTGGATTATTAGTGATTCTGCAGATCATTCATAATCCGGTGTATATCTGCATTATTGGTGAGTCTGCAGCCCACCAATAATCAGATTCTCTCTGCGTGTTGGCACCGATCGTTACAATTTGTACATTATCGGCTATTTCTACAAAATGTTAATTCACTACACTATAGACTAATATCCACTATTTGTCTGCAAGTTGAAGCAACAACCGATATGGGCACCCTCCTCACCTGGTGCACAGAGGTAGGTATGGGATATCCCTCTGGCTGGCCTGGAGAGTTTCTGCTACCATGGGACAAGCTGTCAAAACTCCCTGGATAATCCTGGAACATGATCCGCAGGGGCTAGCCATTCCTCAGCTACTCACTCTCTTCATTGCCTGCACTTTGGAGACACCTCTCGGCAGTAAACTTGAAACCTTCGGCGCATCTATGGGCTACACTGCACTTCTATGCACTGGAGAAGCTCCTCTGGAACAATGCAAAGTCCACAGGGCACCAAGCGTTACTAGTCAGAAGCATTTGTGACTGCTGAGAAACCATGTGACAACTCAGATCAACTCTGAGGCTGTAATACAAACACAGAATGCTGAATCAAAGGTGAGTGTTTAGGGGGTCCCAAGTAGTAGCAACTCAGATCAGCTTAGAGTTCCTGGATGGAAAGTGCTGAAATACAATGTAACAAAGTCTCATGGGATTTCCCACATCAACAGGCTGGATACAATGTATCAGCTGGGGTTTCTGGAATACAATGTAACAGTAACTGGAATACAATGTAACATGTAACTGTATAACAATGTTATACAGTGTAATAACTCATCTCAGTATACAGATCCTGTAATAGTAATGCTGAAAGCTAACGGGAAAGATCAGGTCAGCTTAGGAGTCCTGCAGGTGCTCAGATCCGATCTATGGAGTGAATGAGAGTCAAAATGCTGAATACAGACAATGGTGGAAAAGTTTCATACACCAGATCACCATCTCCTCTGAATTCAGTGCTCTTTACAGGTAACAAGTGGCTGAGGCAGAGCACAGCAGGGATCGGGACAAGTGCTTCAGCCTGGCTGGCAGTATGGGCAGTAAAATATTGTTATTCAATATAGATATTTTACATTTATATAGTACAATATCAGTATTTCATAATGATATTTTACAACAACTTTACTGTGCGCCCTTATTTCCCACTAACCTGTACTATTTTCAATGTTTCCTTCCTATAGCTGCTTGTGTAGCCTTGTTTTAGCGGCTTTGATAACGACTTGAATAGGGACTTTTTACAAATTTTCATTTTAAGGCTAACATACATTAAGGACTGTGTGTGTGCATTTTTCTTTTATATGTTAGAGAAAAAGCGGCTATAGGGAGCATATGCTGGCAATAGCAGTGATTCGCAGCCCTATATCACTGTAATTTACAGGATATCCTCCCTACAGCCGACTTTTTCTCTAAGGTATGAAAGCTAAATTTACACATATAGCCGTTAATAAACATGAGGAGAAAATTAGTAGAATGTTGCATTTCAAGCGTTTACTATAGCCGCTACATAAGGCTAAAGATCTCTACTATTTCTGTCTTCTAGCTACAGCCCCACAGCTCGGCACAGGATCCCATTAATTGATATAGTGTAGGCAAGTTCTGAAACGTTGAATAATAGTTGCATACGAAGTGAGCCATATCTGTGAATTAAGTACTAAAATAAAGCTGAAGATCTCTACTATTAGAATCTTATCCTCCTTACAGAATGTAAATCAAGGATTTTAAAGATTTTACAATGGGCAAACACTGACTAAATCATTTATACATAATTATTGTAAAAATGAAGCACTTTTTTTATTACATTATTTTCACTGGAGTTCCTCTTTAAGTGTCGGGTCCCAGCTTGATGACATCATCAAGCCGCGACCCAGAACTTAGAGTCAGTGCAAGCAGGTAAAATGCCCTGGTCCTTAAGGGGCGTTAGGTAGCCGGTCCCCAGAGGGTTAAATTACTTAGAATAGTTTATACACTGTAGAACGCAGGGAGCCGTGAGAGCGGGACGCCGCTCCGGTACCACATTGCGATACACCCAGGCCCTGAGAGACACTGCTATGATATGCTGCTTTTCTTCTGGGGGTCTGTAAGTTGCTGGAGAGTGCGAGAAGCAGTTTGTGGTTTTTAATGATGTAGACATACTGCGCAATGAAGACTTATTTGTTTTTTTTGAGGAATAAAGATCCTTTATATTGTGCATTGGGTATGGATCACCGATGTCGTCCTAGTAAAACATTCATGCAAGCGAGAGATCCACGTGGTAAAGAGGTGGTTTGAATCAGGTGAGCGTCGCTGTGTGTGGGGTGGTGGGAGAATGGTTGATTACACAGATTTGCACTTGCAATGAGTGGTGAAGCATAAGTGAAGCCATGCAGTTTTACACTATGTTAACTGTTTATAGGTTTGAATATCTGGGAGGGCGCAGTGGATTTGTATACATTTGCTATAAAGGACTGGACCTAACACAGTGAACTCACAGGATTCCTACCCAGTGACTTTATTATTTCTTTCTTAATTTTGGTTATTTGTGAAGTGTATTCTTATTTATTTTATTGATAATTAGTATACTCAAGCCTGTATTAAAGAGGAGCTGAAAAACAAAAGTTTGCTTTCCTAAAACAGAAAGAATTTGCGATAATTCAGGTTGGAGTGAGCTTGAGATGTCTCCCGGTGCATCACTGCTGAATATATGCAAATTAACCATTGTAAAGAGGAGCTGTCAGCCATACTATCTCAGAAAAAAAAACACATATACAAGTAGATAAATATTTGCTCTACTTACATAACAAATGTACTGCACTGTCCACTTTTTATTTTAGTGATTTTTCTATAGTAAAAAAAGAGAAAATCCTTCTTAGCATTTATCATTTTGTGTCTATTTTGAAGCCAATCCTGATGTATTTTCCTCCCTTACACTCCTCTGCCTGATTTTCCCGCCCTTCACTATAGAAAGTGCATTGTTTCAGCATGAGAAATATTTGCCAATCAAAGAGGAACAGAGGTGTGGGAGGGGAAAACAGAAAGAAAAGAGGCTTCAGCCAATCAGGCTGCATTAGTTAAAGGAGTCATCAGGGAACATTTAATAAAATAAGTGCTACTTACCGGGGGCTTCCTCCAGCCCAAGCTCCCAGCATGTCCCGCGCCGCAGCTCTCCCCGCAGCTGTTCGCCGCAGCTCGCTCCCTATCCGGCGATGACGTCAGGCCGACCTGGAGGTTGATCACTGGGTAACTGGGATTAACCACCCTGGCGTTCTGATTAAATCGCCAGGGTGGCTGCGGGAGGGTTTTTTTTAAATTAAAAAAAAACTATTTCATGCAGCCAACTGAAAGTTGGCTGCATGAAAGCCCACTAGAGGGCGCTCCGGAGGCGATCTTCCGATCGCCTCCGGCGCCCAGAATAAACAAGGAAGGCCGCAATGAGCGGCCTTCCTTGTTTCGCTTATATCGTCGCCATAGCGACGAGCGGAGTGACGTCATCGACGTCAGCCGACGTCCTGACGTCAGCCGCCTCCGATCCAGCCCTTAGCGCTGGCCGGAACTTTTTGTTCCGGCTACGCTGGGCTCAGGCGGCTAGGGGGGCCCTCTTTCGCCGCTGCTCGCGGCGAATCGCCGCAGAGCGGCGGCGATCAGGCAGCACACGCGGCTGGCAAAGTGCCGGCTGCGTGTGCTGCTTTTTATTTCGTTAAAATCGGCCCAGCAGGGCCTGAGCGGCAGCCGCTGGCGGTGTTGGACGAGCTGAGCTCGTCCAGACCGCTCAGCTGGTTAATATTCAGGAAAGTGGGTGGACCCTACAATAGGCAATCAACATTCACCTATTGGTTTTCAAGGGGACTATTTAAATTGCTGCCATTCTTACACTGTTAATGACAGAGGCTCAAACCTGGTACAGTCGGTCATTAAGTGACTGGTATTCAAATTCACAATACAGTTCAGCGCTCAAATAGCAAATCAGATTTATTTGCTTGATTTAACCACTTCCATTCTCACATTATTGATGTCAGGAACCCCAAAGCTCACAGACTTGGTTATTGAGTGACTCGGTCAAGGTTACAAAACGTAGGTGGAATAAAATAACAATTCCCACAGGGAAATTGTAAACTGCAGCCATTCTTACACTGTTAATGGCAGGGTTCTCAAATATGTAAACTGGAGCAAATCTTACACAGTCGATGGCAGTGTTCTCAAACTTCCCACCGTTTGTCACTGGGTAACTAGGATTCAAATTCAGGAAAGTTGGTGTTGCCAACAGCAGCAAATTAAAATTCAACTATTGATTTTCAAGATAAATATTTAAATTGCTGCCATTCTTACAGTATTAATGGCACAGGCCTCAACCCTGGTACATTCGATCATTGGGTGACTGGGGTTCTAATTCAAAAAAAGGAGGCACAACCATAAACAGCCAAACACATTTGCTTCCTTTCAATTTGAAAATTTTAATTATTGATGCCAAGGACCCCAAAGCTCATTAACTTGGTCATTGAGTGACTGTGTGTTAAAGCGGGATTGTCAGCCACAAAATAAAATTCCATTTAAACACTGCAATGTGTTTGTAATGCTGCCAGGAATCTCACCCTGTAGTGCAAGCTCTCCAATCTATTCAGGACTGTCTCTGCTGTAGTTATCTTTTCTCAGTCATCCAGCCTCTATTCTATGCCATCGCATAGGAGAAAGCTTCCCATCTCCCCTCTCACATCCTGCTTCTCACTGACTGACCTAAGCACCCTTCAGTGTGACAGGCTGAGGCTGCAACAAGATCCTGTGCTACACGTGTTTACAAACAAGCCAGAGATGACACAGCAGATTGGAGGAGAAAAGAAAAAAAAAACTTAAGGGAGGAAATTACATCAAGATTTGACTTCACACTATTGGAAAAAGACATGGCCCCTGCCAAGAACAGCATTCTCTTCAATTACTACATAAAATTCACTGAAATCAAAAGGTGGACAGTACAATACATCTGTTTTGTGAGTAGATCAAGTATTTATCTACTTATATATGTGTTTTTTACTGGCATAGTATAGCTGACCTTTCCTGCTTTAAAGAGAGTCTGAAGCGAGAATAAATCTCGCTTCAGACCTCATACTTAGCAGGGGCATGTGTGCCCCTGCTAAAACGCCGCTATCCCGCGGCTTAACGGGGGCCCCTTCACCCCCAAACCCACCCCCGTACAGAGCGGAATCTCATCCACATAGAGGCAGGGCTAACCGCCGCAGCCCTGCCTCATAGCCCTGCCTCATGCGCGTCTATCAGACGCGTACCTCCGCCCCTCTCAGTCTTCCTTCACTGAGAGGGGCGGGGGAGAGGCGGCGATGCGCGTCTGATAGACGCGCTGAAAGGCAGGGCTGCAGCCGTTAGCCCTGCCTCTCGGAGCAGCAAAATCTACGACCAAGTTGGTCGTAGATTTTGCAGGAGGGGGGGGGGGTGAAGGGGGTGAAGGGACTCCCGTTAAGCCGCGGGATAGCAGCGTTTTAGCAGGGCTAAGTATGAGCTCTGAAGCGAGATTTATTCTCGCTTCAGAGTCTCTTTAAGGTTAGAAAAAAATGGGTGGAGCCAACAACAGCCAAATACATACCTGGCAATGCCGGGTCTTCAACTAGTAGTATACATAGTTATTTTGTAGTCGGCACCACCAAAGTGTAAACAAGCTTTTTTTTATTGTATCAGTACAAAAGTAGAGATACAGGTTACAAGCAGCGACAGACTGCCGTTTCAGGATACTACCCCTTTCTCAAGAGCTTGTTCGCACTTTGGTGATGCCGACTCGTTGAGCTATACATAAATAATTTTATGGAAATGTAAAATGTATTGTTTTGTGGATAAATCTTTCAGCTAAATTTCCATAAACGTTTCCTATTTTGGTATTCTGCAGTTCTGCCTCATGTTATGACGACACTCAACCATGTTTCCACCAAACATCGGAAGGAGACATCACTGACATGTGAAGTGACCAATTTCTATCCACAAACTATGACTATTCGCTGGGTGCGATACAATAAAGATTCCCCTGGATACGTAGTTCTGGAAGAGCAACACACTGATTCTCCCATTGCCATTGCCAACAGTGACGGAACCTTTAATATGACAAGTCACCTGACACTTCGTTCTGTGGAAGCAGATGATGAAGGTTCATATGGCTGTATTGTCAAACTTCGAGATTTTAAGTTTGTGAACAATATCGCCGTACCAGGTAAATCAGTTTGTATAACTTTGTACTGTGTTGGAACATGATACAGATTTCTCTCCATTCTGGCTAGAGCTAGCACAAGTCACATTCCCACAGCTGTACACTTGGTTTCAGCCTTGCATCACAGCAAATGAGCTATAGTGTTTTTGGTTTTCCTTTTTTTTTCCTTTTTTTTTTCTTACTTTTTGAGCAAGTAACTGGGAAAAGGCACCTGACCCATTTGGTGGTGTAAAGAAGAAAATTGTGTGCCATTGGCTCATAAGATTACGATTCATTATTGCTCGATGACTTTTTATTCCCTGAGGGCACTCCAGTTGGACAACATACCTGTACAGATGTGGTGCAACATACTTTTCCTGAACTGTATGCCTCACATGTTTTTACAGGGTACAAAACACAAAGCCCCAGTGTGAACCTAGCCTTTATTTTGCAGTTTAATATATTTATATTTTTTTGGGCTAAATATTTCAGAACATATACATTTTTACTGACATTTTATGCAATGTTTGTCAGTAAACCTGAGGTGAAAGAAAGTTTTTTGATATACAGTATACTTATCTCTGTGTTCTAAAGACTCCCCTTCAGGCTACTTCTTAAAGGATACCACAACTGACATGTGACATGTTGAGATAGACATGTTTATGTACAGTGCCTAGCACACAAATACCTATGCTGTGTTCCTTTTTTCTTTCTCTGCCTGAAAGAGTTAAATATCAGGTATGTAAGTGGCTGACTCAGTCCTGACTCAGACAGGAAGTGACTACAGTGTGACCCTCCCTGATAAGAAATTCCACCTATAAAATACTTTCCTAGCAGAAAATGGATTCTGAGAGCAAGAAAGAGATAAAAAGAGGAATTTCTTATCAGTGAGGGTCACACTGTAGTCACTTCCTGTCTGAGTCAGGACTGAGTCAGCCACTTACATACCTGATATTTAACTCTTTCAGAGAGAGAAAGAAAAAAAAGGAACACAGCATAGTTATTTGTGTGCTAGGCACTGTACATACACATGTCTATCTCATTATGTCACATTTCAGTTGTGGTATCCTTTAAGTCCAGCCACCCCTCTGTCTTAACGCTGAAGGCCCTGTTTGAAACTCCAGTCGTATGTCCACCATGTATTTGCTTTAGCACAGCTGTGTGTTGCTGCTGTCACTAAGAACAACCTGGGCATGCTCAGTTCAGATTCTTCCCAAACTGCATATGCTCTGGACACTTTCAGTCATGGCTGCTGTGCACAGCCATGCTGGAGTAACAGTACAAAGGGGTGCACAGAATGCACTGAGCATGTGTCGGGCTCTGACTGGTCCTAGTCATGGGCAGGAGATCAGATGATTGAACCAGTTTAGATGGGTCTGAAGGGTCTCTAGAACAACGAGGTAAGTACTGTATTCAGTATATATATATATATATATATATATATATATATATATATATATATATATATATATATATATAAAATTACAGAGGGGCTGCAGCACACAACAGGAAAACAGTGACAGGGGCTCTTGGTTATGCTTTAACGCGTTTAAGCTCACCAACTGCGCCAAGGTGTCCCCGGTCTGGTGAGTCCTACTCTACATAGGCGGACTGGCCCGGGGGGACGGGTGGCATTCTCCCCCCGGGCTGCCGCCACCGCAAACAATCTGGGCCGGTGCGGTGGTGAATTACATTAAAAATCAGCAGCTCCGCAGCCACTGGATTCAGCCCAGCCCCCAGCTGTTCTCATGGGCTCAACTCAGCTCCGTGTGTCGGGCCGGGGAGCAGGGCATTGGCTGAGAGCTCCTGCTCCTCCCAGCATCCTCTCTGCTGCACTGTGTGTGTATGTATGTAGGCTCCGCCCCCCTCGGCCTGTGGAGACCACGCTGGGACACACGGCATGTCAGGCTGCTGTATGCTCACATGGGGAGAAGCAGCCAAGGCTCTCAGTGCAGCCAGTTCCCCAGTGCAGAGAAGAGGATCAGGTGCCTGGCTGGGAATTCCTTCTGCTGCATGCCTGTGAGTTTGACACCCCTCCCCCACTCCACAGCATTAGGTAGCCCATTTTGCCCTCCCTCTCTATAGAGTGAGACCCAGCAGGTCTCCTTCCCCAATAGAAGCACTATCTATAGCTGCCAGCATGCCCTCTTCCTCTATAGAGGCACAGCTGCTATCAGCATGTCCTTCCCCTCCATAGAGGTACCACAAGTCCAAGCATGCTCCTTTCCCTCAATAGATGCACCAAAGCTCACAGGAAGTCTCCCCCTCCAGAGGCACTAAAGCTGCCAGCATGCCCTTCTCCATAGAGGCACTTCTGCTCCGATCATGCCCCTCCCCCCTTCTATAGAGTCACCACAGCCCCAGCAAGTCTTCCCCCTATAGAGCCAGTACTGTTCCCAGCAGGCCTTTCTTCTCCATAGAGGCACTACTGTTCCCAGCATGCCATCCCCCTCCATAGAGACACCACAGCCCCAACAATGTCCCGCCTTCCCCTATAGAGACACTAAAGCTACAAGCATGCCCATCCCTCTACATAGAGGCACTACTGCTCCCAGCATGCCCATCCCTCTACATAGAGGCACCACAGCCCCAGCATGCCCCTTTCCCTCCATAGAGTGACCACAGCTCCCAGCAAGCCCCTCCCTAGAAGCACCACGGCTCCCATTGTGCTCCCTTCCTTCCAAAGAGGCACCACAAGTCCCAGCATACCGCTCCTCCATATATTGTTGGGTTGTCCCCAGGGTCTCACAGCTGGTTGCTGGGCCCACCTTGGTCTCCCCAAATTGAATAGTGGACCCCCGGAGCCTCTGCAGTGTGTTCATAGCGGAGCGCACTCACTGGTCCAGCTGGCGCGCTCATCTGTATGCTAACGTCTCCATCCTCACAGGCGTCTCATCTCAGTGACCCAGCGGCACATGGGTGTGTACATGTCACCAGATCACGGAGATGAGGTGCCTATGAGGATGAAGCACACGGATAGAGGGAGGACAGGTGAGTGCGCTCCACTGCAAATACAGGGGCGCCAGGGGACCATTTATTCACATTGAAAAAAGCCTGGGGAGCCCTGGGGGACAATCTAATACTATATGGAGGAAGAGAAGCATGCTGGAAGCTGTGGCACTGCTATGGAAGGGGAGGAGCATGATGGCAGCTGCTCTGTTTATACTGGGGGAGAGTAGGAGGGTAACCACTAAAGGAGCTAAATGAGGATAGGGGACCACTAAACAACCAAATCAGGGCTTACTGTAAATGGGAGGGGGGACCACAAGATCACTAGGGAAAGCTATATGAAGATTGAGGGACCATAAGACCACCTGGGAATACTTTGAGGGAGATTATTTTAGTATTTATAAAGTATCATTTTTTGCAGCACCCTTCTACAGAGTACATATTCATGTCACCGACTGCCCTCAGAGGAGCTCACAATCTAATCCTACCACAGTCATACTCGAATATCCTACCATATTATATAATGCATGTATACAGCACTGGCATCTTTTTGCAGCACTTTATAGAGTCATGTTACTGACTGTCCTCAGATGAGCTCACAATATAATCCCTACCATAGCCTGTCTATTGTCCTCTCGTATTATTATTATGTATTTATATAGCACTGACATCTTCTGCAGCACATTACAGAGTACATAGTCATGTCACCGACTGTCCTCAGAGGAGCTCACAATCTAATCCTACCATAGTCATAGTCGAATGTCCTACCATATTATTATTATGTATTTATATAGCACTGACATCTTCTGCAGCACATTACAGAGTACATAGTCATGTCACTGACTGTCCTCAGAGGAGCTCACACTCTAATCCTACCATAGTCATAGTCTAATGTCCTACATATTATTATTATGTATTTATATAGCACTGACATCTTCTGCAGCACATTACAGAGTACATAGTCATGTCACTGACTGTCCCTCAGAGGGGCTCACACTCTAATCCTACCATATTCATAGTCTAATGTCCTACCATATTATTATGTATTTATATAGAACAGACATCTTCTGCAGCACATTACAGAGTACATAGTCATGTCACTGACTGTCTTTAGAGGAGCTCACAAGCCAATACCTACCATAGACATATGTCCATTGTAGTCTAGAGACAATTTAGGGGTAAGCCTTTTAACTTATCTGTATTTTTTTGTAATGTGGGAGGAAACTGAAGTGCCCAGAGGAAACCCACGTAGACAAAGGGAGAACATACAAACCTAATACAGATTGTACCCTCAAAGGCCCAAAGTGCATCAAGTAAATGTTCCCCACGCAATTACACCCCCAGCCTAAAATGCTTAACGTAACTGCAAAATGTATCGTTGCTTTAAACTACCATTAAAAACATATCTTTATTGCATGCAAATGTATTTGGGCTGGGGATTCTGTGACCGGGCCTCTAGGTTAGGATTTCCCCCCAGGCCGAATCGTCCCAGTCCTCCCCTGCTACTCTACCATGCAAAATGCCAGTTTTTATAAGCAGTCTAGTGGGAACTAATCCAAAAACCCAAGAGTCAACTAAATGGGAAAAAAAGGAAATTAAAAACACCTTACCTTTCACTAGCTACCAAATGAACTCTCTGAACATGTGCAATGCACTCATTTATATGCTTAACTGTGCTAGAGGTGGGCGTGGTTATATATATATTTATATTTAATTTTTTTTTAAGTCACCTCCGGTACACTTTAAAGGGAACCAGGGATGAAAAAAAAATAAAAATTTTATACATATCTGGAGCTTCCTCCAGCCCCATACGCTCTGATCGATCCCACGCCACCATCCTCCTCTGCCCGCAGCTACGAGAACCTGCTCCCCGCTCTGCCGTCAGTCGGAGCCAGTCTAAGCGTAAGGGAAGTGCGCTGTTTACATATCTCTGCAGCAGCCGCTGGAGAGATACGTAGAGGGCGCACTTCTCCTGCGTAGCTGGCTCCAATGACGTCAGTGATGGGACCCGGTTCCCATGGTTGCGGGCAGCGGAGGACGGCGGCGTGGGATCGATCAGAACGTATGGGGCTGGAGGAAGCCCCAGGTATGTATAACATCTTTTTCATTTTCCAGGCTCAGGTTCATCTCTGGTTCCCTTTAAAAGCACAATAAAATTCCTACTTCAAAATGATTAAGTGGTATTAAAAAAAAAAAAAATTCCTGGGAAAAAAAAAGATTTCTTAGGATAGACCCGAAAACCTGACTGAGATATTTAAACTCCCAAAAAAACAGGCATCACAAAACTGTAAAAAGCAGTCTGGACCTTAAAGTGTATCTGAGATGTAATGATATAAAAGTTTTATACATTCATGTGGCTTTCTTTAGTCTCCTCTGCACCGGTCGCTCCCACGGCATCCTCTTCCGCCTCCTCGTTTGCCCGGTAGCCTATTCAGTCTTAATTTCACATTCTATGGATCTGTAATGATCTGCTCTGCTGTCTGCACAGGCAGACAGCTTTTTGACCATTTGTTAGGTCTGAGTGCTGCAGGTCCCTGGAAAAGAGACCTGTCTCCACTCTGCAAGCTGCGGAGTTGCTGTTCTGGTGTGGAATTTGCATCCACTTGTCATGCAAATTGCTTAGCTGCTTCCTCTGATGGCTTGCAGTATAAATACCATTTCCTCCCAGAATTCATTGCTGGTCATGATGGTTTGTTCCTGCTAACTTACCTGGAGTCTCAGCCTTTTGCTTACTGTTTGCTAATATTGCTATCTTAGAGTAGTTCCTTGGGAGTGCCCTAGCATTCCTGTTAGCATAGTCAGGTTGTTTGTTACCTGTATTGCTTTGTACTGTCTATCTGTTGCGATTGTCTTGTCGCCAGGAAATTGTTCTGTCTGTTGGGATCGCCCTAGCGGTAGAGGCGGTGGTTCCTTCTGTACTCTGTCTGGGAGTGTAGCCAGAGCAGCGGTTGCTACTGGTTGCTCCATCTGTCTGTCTGTTTGGATCGCATTCGCCCTAGCGGTAGAGGCGGTGGTTCTTTTTGTATTCTGCCTTAGGAGTGTAGCCAGAGCAGCGGTTGCTACTGGTTGCTCCATCTGTCTGTCTGTTTGGATCGCATTTGCCCTAGCGGTAGAGGCGGTTGTTCCTTCTGTATTCTGCCTTAGGAGTGTAGCCAGAGCAGCGGTTGCTACTGGCTGCTCCATCTGTCTGTCTGTCTGTAACGAACGCTTGATGTCGTCTCGGTGAGGTAACCGTTTAGCAAGCGTTCCCGTTCTCTTTTGTTTTCGTGCTTCTTTGGTTAGTCAGGGTTGGTACGCTTTGTCGCTATTGCGCTTCTCGTATTGCGACCGTGCCACGCACGCGCTTTGTCGCTATTGCACTTAACGTGTGGTGACCGCGTGTAGTTAGTCCTGTCTGCTCCTGTGTGTTTGATTACTGTTTGTTATCAGTTCTGTCTTTATTCTGTTACTTTGCTCTGTATTACTTCAGTCTGGTGTCGCTATTAGCAATCGCCATTCTTGCGATTGCGTTCCCACTTGGTTTTCGTTGTTGTGTGTTCACCGTCGCCGGGTGGCGACTAGATTGGTGGATACACATACATTCTGTCTCTGTGCTCTCTCTCTCTCTCCGAGGGCTATCTTGCCCTATATTGCTTCACCTCGTACAATTCCCACCTGGCATCTGTGGCAGTGCAGAGGGTTTATTCCTCTGCACTCCACAGCTCCATCTGCCGGTGGGAATTTCCCTCTACAGGTGCATAGCACCATAGCTGGGTTCTGTTATTTTATACGCTTGTGGAGGATTTCCGCAGTGTCAGCGCGCATCTTGTGCGCTGACCACGGAAATAATTCCCCAATCGTTACAGGATCCTCTTCTTCTATGAAGTTATTAATACCTGCCGGATCTTTTCCTTATGAATCACTCTCAGGGCCCTGTGTCTGCTGGCATGTAACCTCGCCTCCTTGCACCATAATGATTTCTCTATCCAAGATAGAGAAAGTGCCACAAAAGCATCAAGGCCCTTTTGAACAAGGGGGCGGGGCTACATGCCTGAAGGCAGCAGACAAAGGGCTCCAGGAGTGATTCAAAAGAAAAATACTAGGCAAGTAATCATAACTTTCTAGGAGAATTGGATCCATAGAATGTGAAATTTTGGCTGAGTAGGCTCTTCAAAGTGAACCAGAAGTGGAAAAAAAACCTGATGAGATAAACAATTGTATTGATCCTCCTACTCTTAAAGGGAACTGAGAGAGATATGGATGTTTCCTTTTAAACAATACCAGTTGCCTGGCAGTCCTGCTGATCTCTTTCGCTGCAGTAGTGCTGAATCACACACCTGAAACAAGCATGCAGCTAATCCAGTCTGACTTCAGTCAGAGCACGTGATCTGCATGCTTGTTGAGGGGCTGTGGCTGAAAGTATTAGAAACACAGGATCAGCAGGAGAGTCAGGCAACTGGTATTATTTTAAAAGGAAAAATCCATATCCTTCTCAGTTTAGGTTCCCTTTACAGGGCTTGTTTTAGGTATCCCATGGTTTTATTTTATTTATTTATTTTTATTTTATATTTAAACATTTACAAACTAGGTTAAATGTTTTGTGGTCTCTGCTCATTGGCAGCCTATTAAGGGTCCCTAAATGAAAATAAATACATTATTGGCCTTTTTCTGTTTTCCTTTCTCTCAGAAGTTGTATTCCAGGATAAGGACATTTTTTATGGCTGTAATTTGCTTATGAGTGATGTTGAGTGATGGTTACTATATTCCCGACAAGACAGAAGCTGTCACTTCCGTTTCCTAGAAATTAACTCTTTCAGGCAGCAAAATAAAACAAGTAAACCAGCCTGGTTATAAATATGTTTTGCACTGTACATACACACATTTATCTCATCTTGTCACATGTCGCCTCAGGTGCACTTCAAGGGGGTTTGTATGTAGGTATAAGCAATGACATGGAGATGAGAGAAGAGAATCTGCACTGTGTGTATGTGTATATATACTGATGAAGGTCCTGATGAACCACTCAACTTGAGTGAGTGCGAAACAGCTGTCGACCTCCATACATGCTTTATTCTCTCTCCATGCTGCTGTGCTTTGTATTATTGCATTGATATTTAATGGGACTTAAATAAGTTGGCGTTTTAACTGGAGCCACTTTTTTCTACTTGCTTTGCTCAGCCTGAGTCTATGTAGGTGTAAGCCTGGTACACACCATGCAATTTCCCATCAGATAGATGGGTCGATTAGATAATTTCCGACAGGTTTGATCTGATTTCTGATAGTTTTTCTGATGGATTTGAATAGAAGTGATCAGAAAATCAGTCAGAAAAACGATCGGAAATCTGATCGGATCTGTCGGAAATTATCTATCGACCCATCTATCTGATGAGAAATTGCATGGTGTGTACCAGGCGTTAAAGGGACTCCGAGCTCAAAATAAAAATGAAATTGGTACTCACCTTGGGCTTTCTGCATCCCAGTGTAGGTCGGGAGGTCCCACGACGGCGTCCTGGCTCTTCTAGGCCTTCCCTCAGAAATGGCTGCCCGGCAGCTCCCGGCGGTCCCCCGCGACACTGGGACCGAGTGTCAGGCTCCTTCTTTCGTATGTGTCACACGTCACCACGGCGGCCGCCTCGGGCTTAAATCGCGCATGCATCGTACTGTCACGCCGGCCGCCATGATGACGCGAGGTGGCCGAAGAAGGAGCCTGACACTCGGTCCCAGTGTCATGGGGAGCCGCCGGGCAGCCATTTCTGAGGGAAGACCTAGGAAAAGACCTAGGAGAAGAGCCAGGACGCCTTCGTGAGACCTCCCAACCTACACTGGGCTGCAGAAAGCCCAAGGTGAGTACCAATTTCATTTTTACTTTGAGCTCGGAGTCCCTTTAAGTAAAACAAGGGTCAAATCTATTTGCTCATCTAAAGTGTGCTCCACCAGAAAAGCTATTGTGCCCCCCCCCCCCCCAAAAAAATAAATAAATTTGAAGCTGGAGCCACCAATGATTAAATTGCATAAAAGGAGGACGTTATTACCAAAATATTTTGTTTGATTGCAGAGAAAAGCAAGATTGGACTAATAGCTGTACCAATGACGGTGGCTTTCGTAATTTTAATGGGAATACTTGGCTCCAAGGGCGGTGAGTGCTAAAATTCCACATCAGTGTTATCATTATTACTAAATGATGGATGTTAATAACCCAGCCACTAGTTTGTATCTTATAATGGTTCCCCTGTCAATCACCATTGAGCACGGGGACTTGCCTATCAGAGGTGGACAGGGAAAATGAGAAATGGTTTTCCTACAGGGCTCATCAGTAGTCATGGCAGGTAATGATCAGACATAGCATTGCTGACCCTGATATGGCTGAAAAGTGCTGGATCTAGTGACTGATGCTAGGTGTCCTTAACCACTTGAGGACCCACCCTTTACCCCCCCTTAAGGACCAGCGCTGTTTTAGGTGATCTGTGCTGGGTGGGCTCTGCAGCCCCCAGCACAGATCAAAGGGCACTCAGAGCGATCAGATCGCCCCCCTTTTTTCCCCACTAGGGGGATGATGTGCAGGGGAGGTCTGATCGCTCCTCCTGGCTGGCATTTTGCGGGGGGGGGGCACCTCAAAGCCCCCCTCCGCGGCGAAATCCTCCCCCTCCCTCTCCTACCTGCCACCCCCGGGAGATCTGGGCTGCACAGGACGCTATCCGTCCTGTGCAGCCAGTGACAGGACGTCCCCTGTCACATGGAGGCGATCCCCGGCCGCTGATTGGCCGGGGATCGCCGATCTGCCTTACGGCGCTGCTGCGCAGCAGCGCCGTACAAATGTAAACAAAGCGGATTATTTCCGCTTGTGTTTACATTTAGCCTGCGAGCCGCCATCGGCGGCCCGCAGGCTATTCACGGAGCCCCCCGCCGTGAATTGACAGGAAGCAGCCGCTCGTACGAGCGGCTGCTTCCTGATTAATTAGGCTGCAGCTGGCGACGCAATACTGCGTCGCTGGTCCTGCAGCTGCCACTTTGCCGACGCACGGTATAAGCGTGCGGTCGGCAAGTGGTTAAAGGGGATCTGAAGTGAGAAGAATATGGAGGCTGCCATATTTAATTCCTTTTAAACAATACCAGTTGCCTGGCTGCCCTGCTGAGCTAATTGGCTGCTGAAGTGTCAGAATCACACCAGAATCAAGCGTGTAGCTAATTTTGTCAGACTGACAACAATGTCAGAAACACCAGATCTGCTGCATGCTTGTTCAGGGTCTATGGCTAAAAGTATTAGAGGCAGAGGATCAGCAAGACAGCCAGGCAATGTGCATTGTTAAAAAGGAAATAAACATGTCAGCCTCCATATCCCTCTTGCTTCATTTGCCCTTTAATTCACAATACTCTTCTTTCCTGTGAAAGCTTGGCATGGATGCCCTGAAGCCAAGAGTTACGTTTAAAAGACTTTTATGAATGGGTCCTAAGAATCCCAGGTAGAACCAGAGAAACTCAACTTCACATAAAATGGGCGGCCCATTGGCTAAAATCTCATGAACATGCTAGAGAGGGCAGAGAAACAACAGTGTGACACATGAAAGAGTGGCTTAAGTGGAAGGGGTAAGTCACAACATGGTACAATGCATCATCCTACACTCATTCGTCTGTGTCGTATTTACAAATATATAATGCTAAATGATGCCATGGGACACCTGTGCACTCTAAATTCACGTCCCAAACCAATTTAAAGTGGATCCGAGATAAACTTCTACTCATTGCATAATTGCGTTCCTTTCATATAGTTTATAGGGCATTCCCCAAGCCAAATACATTTTTTGTTTTGTTTTAATACTCTAATTCCCCTATAAACTAAACAAGCCTGGCCCACAGATTTTCACAGTGCCTTGACACTGTAGCAAGGGCTTATGGGAGCTCAGTCTGGGCAAGAGGAGGAGGAGGTTACTAGCCAGAGATTTCAGAGGCAGAGGGAAGGAGGGAGGAGGAGAGGGGACTGAATTTGGGGTGTACATTCCTCCTGACGCTGATGTCAAAATGGCCCTGAGCGTGCTCAGCGACACCATCACACAGTGGGAGTCATCCCTTCCGGACTCGTTATTCATTATCTTAGGGGACTTCAACAAGGCCAACCTACGCCATGAACTTCCGCGCTACCACCAGCACGTCACCTGCCCCACCAGGAACGCCAACACTCTGGACCACTGCTATACGGTCCTGAAAGATGCCTACAAGGCAACCCCGCGAGCTGCACTGGGCTCATCGGACCACTGCATCATTCACCTGATACCCACCTACAGGAGACGCCTGGAAACCGCAAAACCAGTCCTAAGATCCAGCAAAGTCTGGTCGGAGGAGGCTAAACAACAACTTCAAGCCTGCTTCGACTGCACGAACTGGAAGGCTCTGGAAACACACGAACTTAGATGAGTGGGCAGACGTTGTATCCTCGTACATCAGCTTTTGCGAGGAGCAGTGTGTACCAACAAAAATCCGCAAACACTACCCGAATGACAAACCTTGGTTCTCCAATAAACTTCGGCATCTGCGCAGAAGCAAAGAACTGGCGTTCAAGTCTGGCAACCAGGAGGAGTATAGGAGGGCAAAAAACACCCTAAACAAGGAACTGAGGGCCGCCAAAAAGAACTACGCTGTAAAACTGGAACAGAACCTCTCCTCAAAAGACACACGAACTGTCTGGAAGGGGCTCAAGGCTGCCACGAACTACAAGCCCCCTCCGCAGCATGCAACTCCCAGCACCGAGCTCGCTGAGAACCTCAGCGAGTGCTATTGCAGATTTGAGAATCCAGCAAGATCCCTAGAGCCTCCGGCCACCTCCTCTGACTTAGAACCCCCACATCCAAGCCCACCCCCCCAGCGGTGTATGAGGATGATGTCAGGAAACACCTTACAGCGATTAATGCAAGGAAAACCTCAGGCCCAGATGGAGTGTCAACAGCCTGTCTGAAAACCTGCGCACAGCAGCTTGCTCCCATTCTCTCATCCATCTTCACCAAGTCCATCCAGGAAGGCAGGGTCCCTGCTTGCTTCAAGAGGTCTACTATCATCCCGGTCCCCAAAAAACAGGGTGTTTCAGACCTCAACAATTTCAGGCCGGTGGCTCTCACCTCAGTCATCATGAAAGCCTTTGAAAGCTTGGTTTTGCCTTTCCTCAAGCAATCGACCGAGTCCCTGCTGGACCCGTTTCAGTTTGCATATAGAGCAAACAGGTCTACTGACAACGCCATAAATATCTGCCTGGAGCTTGTAAATGAACACCTGGACAATCCTGACTCATACGCCAGGATCCTTCTACTTGACTTTAGCTCGGCATTTAACACCATCAGCCCCCTAATACTTCAGGAAAATCTTGCTGCCTTCGGAGTCCACCCCACCCTCCGCCTCTGGATCACGGACTTCCTAAGTAATAGATCCCAGGCCGTCAAGCTGGACACTATCATCTCCCAACCAAGGACCACCAATACAGGGGCCCCCCAAGGTTGCGTACTGTCGCCGTTCCTATTCTCCCTATACACTAACAATTGCAGGTCCACTGCGGACTCCGTCAAAGTCTTCAAGTTCGCCGACGACACCACCATCGTTGGCCTCATCTCGGGTAATGATGAGCAGGAGTATCGCCATCAGATTGACAGAATTTGCCACTGGTGTAGGGAGAACGGGCTGGTCCTCAACACTACAAAAACGGTCGAGATGATTGTCGATTTTAGGACACGCAGCACCACCCCACCCCCGATCAGCATTGATGGCACGGTAGTTGAGAACGTCCCCTGTGCACGCCTCCTTGGCACGACAATCTCTTAGGACCTGACATGGAAAGCCAACACTACCTCAACCCAGAAAAAAGCCCAGCAGAGGCTATTTTTCCTACGCCAACTAAAGAAGTTCGGTATGGCCCGCGAGCTTCTGACGAGCTTCTACACTGCCACAATTGAATCTGTCCTCTGCTCCTCCATCCTGGTCTGGTATGCTGGATCCGCCGCCAGCGACAGACACAAACTGCAGAGGGTCATCAGATCAGCGGAGAGAATCATCGGGAAACCACTCCCCTCTCTTGACCAGATTTTCAACTCTAGACTGCGCTCCAGAGCTAAAAAAAATCGCTAATGACCCGTCCCACTCAGGTTTCCGCTTTTTTTAGTAGGCTCCCCCTAGGCCGGAGATTCCGATCCATCTACACCAGGACCACAAGGCACAGGAACAGTTTCTTCCCCTCAGCCGTAAATTATCTGAACTCTTAGAACTCTTAGATCCCTCCTCATCCTACCACGACAAGTGGTGTCTGGTAGCACCCAGCCTGACCGCACGGGTGCACACTTCATATACACGTGTTCAAATGTGTCCAAATGCTGTAACTGTACCCTTTATATTGTCTGTCTGCTTACATATATGTATCGTTTATGTCCTGCTCGTTCTCACACTAGCCCTGTACTTGCCAAACCCAATTCCGGGCACGGCCCAGCCGTGCTTGGCGAAATAAAAGATTCTGATTCTGATTTACACACAGGCAAGCTGATAGCATCTACAGCCTCCGCCTGTGACAATGTGACAAACAGAACATGGCTGCCCTCATTGTATCACAGGAATAAATAATCATAAACTGTTGAAGCTGTTTGCAGATAGATATGCTGTGTAAACTACCCTATATACTCGAGTATAAGCTGACTCGAGTATAAGCCGACCCCCACTATTACCTAAAAAGTCCTGGAAAAAATGATTGACCCGAGTATAGGCCGAGTATAGGAAATGCAAGAGCATTAGGTCAGTAGCAATGACTGTATTTATAGAGAGAAACACTGTAAAAAATATGTAGGCCCAGTGAGAACTTAACTCACATTCCCTCCTATCCATATTTTGTACAATAAAATAGTTGTTATCACATGCAGAGTGCTGCAGCGATGGCACATTTGTTAGGCGATTGCAATTGCCATCTGTTTGAACCAGCCATAAAAAGTCCCAACGGACCACATTGTGTGTCTTTAATACATATCTTAATGTAAGCACAATAATGATTACTATAGACTATAATAACCATAGCAATTAAACTAAACATGGTTGCCCAAGGGGAAGGAAGAGAGGGAACTTTGAACCCAAAGTGACACAGTTCATAAAAATCCAGAAAAGCTCTAACCTGTTATCAGATGCTTTTCTTTCACTAATAACAGCTTGCTGACATCCCTTGAGAGCACCCCCAGCACAATGTGTAGCAAAAAAGCTGAGCTGCAATAATGATAGAGTGCCCCCTGTCCCCCGCTTGCTGCTATGTGTAAAGTAATCCGCCTCCCCCATCACACGGATTACCGCTATGCATATAGTAATCCACGTGCCCCTCCTCCGCTATCCACTTTGTGTAAAGTATGGTAATCCGCAGGATATTCCCTCTCCCCCAGACCGGAGGGTATGGCCAACCTTTGAAGTGCCCTCTGTGTCTCCCGGGTATCAGCCGCGGCGTGAGTGATTCTTCACGAACCAAGCTGAGATGCCTCTTCCTGTCAGTCGCAGGCTCGTTGCTATGACGCCCTCTAGTTGCGTCTCTTATCACGTGTGCCAATGCAAGTGTCATAGCAAAGAGCCTGCGACGGACAGGAAAAGAGGCATCCCGACCCATCGTGGTTTGGAATCGCTCGCGCCGCGGCTACATATCCTGATACCCGGGGGACACGGAGGACATTTCAAAGGTTGGCCATACCCTCCAGTCTGGGGATTACCATACTTTATACATAGTGGCAAGCGGAGGAGGGGGGGGGGGCACATGGATTACTATACGCATAGCGGCAATTGGAAGGAACGCGGATTACTTTACACATAGCGAGCGGGGGAGAGGACCGCGCGAGCATTAGCGCTGCTCAGCTTTTTTTTTTCTTTACACATTGCAGTGAAGGGTGCACACGGGGGAGGGGGCTCCAATGACTGGCTCGAGTATAAGCCGAGACCCCCACTTCGAACTTATACTCGAATATATACGGTATCTAAACTTTAGATAAGATATATATATATATATATAGACAAGTTACTTGTTATAGTTAGTTTTTTTTTTATCTCGGATCCACTTTAAGGCGGATAGTGTGTCTCAATAAGTAATCGGTTAGGCACATTGGCCCTTATTCAATTCACTTTTTCTCCTAGGAGATACTACTTCATCTGCTGTTTAACCACCCTGGCGTTCTATTGATTTTGCCAGGGTGGCTGCGCAGCAGTATTTTTTGGATTTTTTTTTCTATCATGTAGGTAGCCTAGCGCCAGCTACATGATGCCCTCTCCCTGCGGCGTCCCTCCCACCCCTCCGATTGCCGCCGGCGTGCTTGCCCATAAGGAAATCCCGTTGTGTGCTTGCTGCATACTTAAAAAAAAAAAATCAAAATCAGCCCAGCGGGGCCTGAGCGGCGCCCTCCGGCGGTCATGGACGAGCTGAGCTCGTCATTACCGTTAAGCAGGTTAATATAATTTTTCAGCATTTTGTAACTGAAAAAGTACAGTGTAGAAAGCGATCTCATGGATTGGATTTTTGCAGCAGACAATATCCTATTAGTGTTAGTGAACCATAGTTTGGACGGAGACTTTCTATACAGAGTTTCTCTTTAAAGAAAACCTGTAACGAAGAAAACCTCCCCTGGGGGGGTACTCACCTCGGGTGGGGGAAGCCTCCGGATTCTATTGAGGCTTCCCCCATCCTCCTCGGTCCCGCGGAGGTGGAGATAAAGCTCCCTGAACAGCGGGGATGTAAATATTTACCTTCCCGGCTCCAGTGCAGGCACAGTATCGGCTCTCCACTCGGAGATACTCTGAAATAGCCGATCGCTTGTCGGGCCGCTCTACTGCGCAGGCGCAAGTCTCCTGCGCAGCAGAGCGGACTCGATGGAGTTCGGCTATTTTCGCCTATCTCCGTGCGCAGAGCCGTAACCGCACCTCCGCTGGAGCCAGGAAAGGTAAATAAAACATCGCTTATCAGCGCTTGTCTGGCTTGTCGAGGGAGGATTCCAGCACACTTCAGGGGAGCCAGCGCTGGACTGCCTGCAGCTACAGGGGTGGGGGAAGCCTCATTGGGACCCTGAGGCTTCCCCCTCCTGACGTGAGTACCCCCCAGGGGAACTTTTTTTTGTTACAGGGTCTCTTTAAGAGACATAGTCCCATATGTACTTAACTTTTTTTCCTGAGTTTTCTCCCGGAGATAATTTTTCATATTCTATTTAAATACATTTTCAGCACTTTGCAACTGAAAAAGTACTAAAAAGTACAGTCCTGGCCAAAAGTTTTGAGACTGTCAAAAATATTGGAAATTAGAAAAGTTGGTGCTTAAGTTTTTATATTAGCAATTTGCATATACTCCAGAATGTTATAAAGAGTGTTCAGATGAATTGCATAGTCCTTCTTTGCCATGAAAATTAACTGAATCCCCCAAAAAACCTTCCCACTGCATTTCATTGCTGTCATTAAAAGACCTGCTGAATTCATTTCAGTAATCGTCTTGTTAACTTAGATGAGAATGTTGACGAGCACAAGGCTGAAGATCATTATGTCAGGCTGATTGGGTTAGAATGGCAGACTTGACATGTTAACAGGAAGGTGATGCTTTAAATCATTTATCTTCCATTGTTAACCATGGTGACCAGCAAAGAAACGCGTGCAGCCATCATTGCGTTGCATAAAAATGGCTTCACAGGCAAGGATATTATGGCTACTAAGATTGCATCTAAATCAACAATTTATAAGATCATCAAGAACATCAAGGAAAGTGGTTCAATTCTTGTTAAGAATGCTTCAGGGCGTCCAAGAAAGTCCAGGAACCGCCAGGATCGTATTCTAAAGAGGATTCAGCTGTGGGATCGGAGTGCAGCCAGTGCAGAGGTTGCTCAGGAATGGCAGCAGGCAGGTGTGAGCGCATCTGCATAAACAGTGAGGTGAAGACTTGGAAGATGGCCTGGTGTCAAGACGGGCAGCAAAGAAGCCACTTCGCTCTCAAAAAAACATAAGGGACAGATTGATCTTCTGCAGAAAGTATGGTGAATGGACTGCTGAGGACTGGGGCAAATTCATATTCTCCAATGAAGCCCCTTTCTGATTGTTTGGGGCATCTGGAGAAAGGCTTGTCAGGAGAAGAAAAGGTGAGCGCTACCATCAGTCCTGTGTCATGCCAACAGTAAAGCATCCTGAGACCATTCATGTGTGGGGTTGCTTTTCATCCAAGGGAGTGGGCTCACTCACAATTTTGCCAAAAAACACAGCCTTGAATAAAGAATGGTACCAAAACACCCTCCAACAGCAAATACTTCCAACAATCCAACAACAGTTTGTTGAAGAACAATGCATTTTCCAGCATGATGAAGAACCGTGTCATAAGGCAAAAGTGATAACTAAGTGGCTCGTGGTCGTGGACCAAAACGTTAAAATTTTGGGTCCATGACCTGTAAACTCCCAAGATCTTAATCCCATTAAGAACTTGTGGTCATTCCTCAAGGGTGGACAACCAAAAACCAATTAATTCTGAGAAACTCAAAGAAGTGATTATGAAAGAATGGGGTTGCTATCAGTCAGGATTTGGCCCAGAAGTTGATTGAGAGCATGCCCAGTCGAATTGCAGAGGTCCTGAAAAAGAAGGGACAACGCTTCAAATACTGACTCTTTGCATAAATCTCATGTAATTGTCAATAAAAGCCTATGAAGTGCTTATAATTATATTTCAGTACATCACACAAACAACTGAATCAAAGATCTAAAAGCAGTTTAGCAGCAAACTTTGTAAAAACTAGGGATGGGACGAATCCACAATTTCTTCGAATCCGAATCCGAATCTAAAAAGGTTCTCGAATATCTCGAACCTTTCGAATCCCGAATCTAACGAATCCTGCGTTCCGTGGAATGGTTGCCCACAGTATAGGTAGGCAGGCTAGGTGCTCACACTATAGGTAGCTAGGTAAAGGTGCCTTCAGTATAGCTAGCTAGGCATAGGTGCCTTCAGTATAGCTAGCTAGGTATAGGTGCCTTCAGTATAGCTAGCTAGGCATAGGTGCCTTCAGTATAGCTAGCTAGGCATAGGTGCCTTCAGTATAGCTAGCTAGGCATAGGTGCCTTCAGTATAGCTAGCTAGGCATAGGTGCCTTCAGTATAGCTAGCTAGGCATAGGTGCCTTCAGTATAGCTAGCTAGGCATAGGTGCCTTCAGTATAGCTAGCTAGGTAGGGGCCTTCAGTATAGCTAGCTAGGTAGGGGCCTTCAGTATAGCTAGGTATAGGGGCATTCAGTATAGCTAGGTATAGGGGCATTCAGTATAGCTAGGTATAGGGGCATTCAGTATAGCTAGGTATAGGGGCATTCAGTATAGCTAGGTATAAGGGCCTTCAGTATAGCTAGTTAGGTATAGGGGCATTCAGTATAGCTAGTTAGGTATAGGGGCCCTCAGTATAGCTAGTTAGGTATAGGGGCATTCAGTATAGCTAGTTAGGTATAGGGGCATTCAGTATAGCTAGTTAGGTATAGGGGCATTCAGTATAGCTAGTTAGGTATAGGGGCCCTTAGTATAGCTAGTTAGGTAAAAGGGCATTCAGTATAGCTAGGTATAAGGGGATTCAGTATAGCTAGTTTGGTATAGGGGACCTCAGTATAGCTAGCTAGGTATAGGGGCCTTCAGTATAGCTAGGTATAGGGGCATTCAGTATAGCTAGTTAGGTATAGGGACCCTCAATATAGCTAGTTAGGTATAGGGGCATTCAGTGTAGCTAGATAGGTATAGGGACCCTCAGTATAGCTAGTTAGGTATAGGGACCCTCAGTATAGCTAGTTAGGTATAGGGGAATTTAGTGTAGCTAGTTAGGTATAGGGACCCTCAGTATAGCTAGGTATAGGGGCATTCAGTATAGCTAGTTAGGTATAGGGACCCTCAGTATAGCTAGGTATAGGGGCATTCAGTATAGCTAGTTAGGTATAGGGACCCTCAGTATAGCTAGTTAGGTATAGGGGCATTCAGTATAGCTAGTTAGGTATAGGGGCATTCAGTATAGCTAGTTAGGTATAGGGGCCCTCAGTATAGCTAGTTAGGTATAGGGGCATGCAGTATAGCTAGTTAGGTATAGGGGCCCTCAGTATAGCTAGTTAGGTATAGGGGCATGCAGTATAGCTAGTTAGGTATAGGGGCATTCAGTATAGATAGGTATAGGGGCATTCAGTATAGCTAGTTAGGTATAGGGGCCCTCAGTAATAGCTAGTTAGGTATAGGGGCATTCAGTATAGCTAGGTAAGGGCATTCAGTATAGCTAGTTAGGTATAGGGGCCCTCAGTATAGCTAGTTAGGTATAGGGGCCCTCAGTATAGCTAGTTAGGTATAGGGGCATGCAGTATAGCTAGTTAGGTATAGGGGCATTCAGTATAGCTAGTTAGGTATAGGGGCCCTCAGTATAGCTAGTTAGGTATAGGGACCCTCAGTATAGCTAGTTAGGTATAGGGGCATTCAGTATAGCTAGTTAGGTATAGGGACCCTCAGTATAGCTAGTTAGGTATAGGGGCATTCAGTATAGCTAGTTAGGTATAGGGGCCCTCAGTATAGCTAGTTAGGTATAGGGGCCCTCAGTATAGCTAGTTAGGTATAGGGGCATGCAGTATAGCTAGTTAGGTATAGGGGCATTCAGTATAGCTAGTTAGGTATAGGGACCCTCAGTATAGCTAGTTAGGTATAGGGACCATCAGTGTAGCTAGTTAGGTATAGGGACCCTCAGTGTAGCTAGCTAGGGTACCCCTCCCTCTGTGCGCCTCCTCTGCTCACCCCCTACAAAGAAAAAAAAAAAAGCATCGGCTCACCTAACAAGGGGATCCAGCGCCGAATCCCGCTGCATCCCCCGCTCGTCCTCTTCCGATCCCCCGCTCGCCCTATTCTGACCCCCCCGCGCCTCCTCCGCTCGCCCCTTGCATAGATGTGAGCATTGGCTCACCTAACACCAGCCCTGGATTCCCTACCTGCCGCCAGCGCAGCGCCGCAGACCTCTTGTTTCCTCATCTGTTCCCTCTAGTAACCCGCCCGGCGCTTCAGTGATGACGCGATGCAAAAGCGGATCACTAGGGGGAACAGAGGAGGAAACAAGAGGTCTGCGGCTCTGTGCTGGCGGCAGGTAGGGAATCCAGGGCAGGTGTTAGGTGAGCCAATGGTCACATCTATACAAGCGGCGAGAGGAGGAGGTGCGGGGGGGTCGGAATAGGACGAGCGGGGGCTCGGCGGTGGTGCGGGGATGCAGCGGGATTCGGCGGATTCGTTTAGGGGGAAATGGCGTCGGGATTCGAATCCACGAATCTCGAATATTTCTCAATATTCGAGGGATTCGTGGATTCGCCGTCCCACCCCTAGTAAAAACTAATATTTTTGACAGTCTCTAAACTTTTGGCCAGGACTGTAGTTAAAAAAGGACTATCAAAATTATTTTGAGTATTGTCTTGCTTGCTGGTAGTTTAAAAGGCCTTTTAAGACAATTTTGAAAATATCACCTAGACGAAAACTCAAGAGAAAAAGTTAATTGCATATGGGCCATAGAGACATTTTGAGTAAGCACAGTTCTGAGTGTTGGAGACACATTTTGTTTATATTTCACAAATTGCATAGAACATCAATTTATCAGCATTGGACCCAGACTTTCAATCTGGGGAAGTATAAACATTCCGAGGGGAACAAGGAAAACAATGGCCAGGGTACAGAAAACAATTGTTTCCCTGTATTAAGGAAGGAAAATCCTTATTGGCTCTTCCTACCTGAACAGGCACGTGGCACGTCTCACATCACATGCTTTTATCAGCCAATTGCAGGCCTAGGATGCAATGTGTGACTGCTCAGGCCCTGCCAGGTGATGTCATATTTAACTCTTTAGAGGCTAGTATATGAATCCAAGCCAGAGCTGCAGAGCTCACTTCTAGTAACTTCTAACTTCCTGCTACTTCCTCTTCCTGCTTCACTACGCTACGGTCTTAAAGTGAGGTAACATTAAGATGAACCTAAGTACTATACCTGTTTTAAGAGGCTAGGAAACACAAGATGAACTTCAGATTCCTGCTTTGCAGAGGCACCCTTAAAGACATATGACTGCATTTCTGCTCTATACTTACATTGCTGAATAAACTCCTTAAAGTGTGAAGACGTCTGTGATTTCCCTCCCTGCCTGCTGCTTCTGTGACCAATGTCAAGTAATTGCAGTTCCTGTGATTTGATGCCGAACAAAAGTGGTAATGAAGATGGTAACCTATAGCAACCACCAATTACATTTCTACAGTTGGTGCAAAAACCCAGTCATGTCTCTGAGCTGTCTCTCAGAAAAGACAGAAAAGAACCAGCTGGAGGAGAGTCAGTCTATCCAGTGGCGTAGCTAAGGAGCTCTGGGCCCCGATGCAAGTTTTACAATGGGGCCCCCCAAGCACTCAATACATAGCAATTAATACGGTGCACCAAAACCTGCCAATGGCAACTACAGTGTCAGAGGTGTAAGAAGGGGATGGGGAACAGTTTGTTAATGATTACCACTACTCAAAGTATCTAAAGAAGTGATTATTATGAGCACAGGACCAATAGAGAGCTAATACTGTAGTTGAGGGAGGGCCCTTCGGGGCCCCGATGCGGTCGCTACCTCTGCACCCCCTATTGTTACGCCCCTGAGTCTATCAAGGAGGACATTCAGAAGCAAGCACAGCAAAAATCAGAGAAGAAGAAGCCGAGAAGCTGACAGCTTATCAAGAAGTGATAAGTGAGTGTGAGGCGAGGCCCTGCCCTGAGTTGGGTTATTTTGTTTATAGAGTGAATCTAAGGTGAATTTGGTTATTGATATATGGCAAGGTTTTCATAACTATTTTGATATTTAATGTTTAATTTCCTTTCAGCATGTGACTGTTTAATGAGACAGTGTGCAGCTCTTGTGCAACCAAGGTACACGAAGTCACATAGACCTCAGATACTTCCCTGAGAATGATTTGTAGGGGCAAATAAGGGGGCTACCCTGTGTTTGTCACATAAGGGGTTATTCCTCTAATTTAAAGGTGTTAATCATCATACACATCGGTGCAGCAGGAGTTCCCCAATAGATGTAATTGGGAATAGAACCAAACAGGAGGTAGAAAAAAAGGAGTTGACCAATCCTGGTGGCCGTCGCCATGTTTGCAAAGTGTAAACTTTTTGTCAGTTTTTTTTGTCAAGGACAGGGCCAAATATTGACAAAGGTCAATGCTGGACAGTTTGTGTGTTTTTTGTCCACTGATTGGTCATATATGTCTTTCTGTTTGCCTCTGCTTTGGGGTAAAACCAGGAGATTTCCCCGTCTGCCTAGGGGACAGGAGGCACAACATACATCTTGAAATAGCCACACCCTCCTACCTATCCTCAGTGCCTTCCTGTCCCCTGGACAGACAGGATACAATCTTCTAGACCGCTGGGCTCCAAGTCCGAGGGTAAGGCCAGCCCTGCTCCAGCCTGCCTGTGGGAGTCTTCAGATGAGGACTCCGCATGGCGACCGTATTGGTGTGGAGGTCCAGGCGGAGGAAAGGGCTGGTTAAGCGGCCTTCCACGCGGCAGATACGCCTCTGCAGGCACGCTTCAGGCGCTCGTGTCCGGCTACCCGACAGTAGCGCTGAGCTGAGTGAAATGAAGTTTATTGGATTTAAAGAAAGTGCACAATAATTGTTTCAATAAAATTAGGCAGGTGCATAAATTTGGGCACTGTTGTCATTTTATTGATTCCAAAACCCTTAGAACTAATTATTGGAACTCTAATTTGCTTTGTAACCTCAGTGACCCCTGACCTACATACACACGTGAATCCAATTATGAGAAAGAGTATTTAAAGAGAATCTGTACTCTAATATTCTTACAATAAAAAGCATACCATTCTATTCATTATTTTCTCCTGTGCCCCTCTGTGCTGTTTCTGCCACTCTCTGCTGCAATCCTGGCTTGTAATTAACAGTTTTAGGCAGTGTTTACAAACAAACTAACCAGCTTGTAATAGGCTCAGCTAAGCATAGTGTGTGAGTCATTCAGAGTGTGCAGGGGGCCTGCAGAGGGTGTGTATCGCTTCTACCAATCACAAGCAGCCCTGCACATTCCACACAATCAAGCCTTAGCCCGACAAACAGGACAGAGGAAAGATACATTGATTTATTACAGAGACAGTGCAGTTAGGAAAGACTGCAGTAAGCCAGAGCAGATTAGAACAGGCATAGGAACTTATAGGATAGAAGAACTAAGGCTGAAAAATTTGTTACAGAGTCTCTTTAAGGGGGTCAGTTGTAAGTTTCCCTCCTCTTTTCATTTTCTCTGAAGAGTAGCAACATAGGGGTCTCAAAACAACTCTCAAATGACCTGAAGACAAAGATTGTTCAGCATCATGGTTTAAGGGAAGGATACAGAAATCTACCTCAGAACTTTCACCTCTCTGTTTCCACAGTTAGACTTAGGAACATATTGAGAAAATGGAAGACCACAGGCTCAGTTCAAGTTAAGGCTTGAAGTGGCAGACAAAGAAAAATCTTGGATAAACAGAAGCGACAAATGGTGAGAACAGTCAGGGTCAACCCACAGACCAGCACCAAAGAACTACAACATCCTGCTGCAGATGGAGTCACTGTTCATCATTCAACCATTCAGCACATTTTACACAAGGAGATGCTGTATGCCCGAGTGATGCAGAGGAAGCCTTTTTACACCCACAGAACAAACAGAGCCGCTTGAGGTATGTTTAAGCACATTTGGACAAGCCAGCTTCATTTTGGAATAAGGTGCTGTGGACTGATGAAACTAAAATTGAGTTGTTTGGGCATAACAAGGGGTGTTATGCATGGAGGAAAAACAACACAGCATTCCAAGAAAAACACCTGCTACCTACAGTAAAATATGGTGGTTGTTCCATCATGCTGTGGGGCTGTGTGGCCAGTGCAGGGACTGGGAATCTTGTCGAAGTTGAGGGACGCATGAATTCCACTCAGTATCAGCAGATTCTGGAGACCAATGTCCAGGAATCAGTGACAAAGCTGAAGCTGCGCCGGGGCTGGATCTTTCAACAAGACAACGACCCTAAACACTGCTCAAAATCCACTAAGGCATTCATGCAGAGGAACAAGTACAACATTCTGGAATGGCCATCTCAGTCCCCAGACCTGAATATAATTGAAAATCTGTGGTGTGAGTTAAAGAGAGCTGTCCATGCTCAGAAGCCATCAAACTTGAATCAACTAGAGATGTTTTGTAAAGAGGAATGGTCCAAAATATCTTCAACCAGAATCCAGACTCTCATTGGAACCTACAGGAAGCGTTTAGAGGCTGTAATTTCTGCAAAAGGAGGATCTACTAAATATTGATTTCATTTCTTTTTTGTGGTGCCCAAATTTATGCACCTGCCTAATTTTATTTAAACAATTATTGCGCACTTCTGTAAATCCAATAAACTTCATTTCACTTCGCAAATATCACTGTGTGTGTCTCCTATATGATATGTTTAACTGACATTATTTATCGTAACAACCAACGATTTATACAGGAAAATCATGACAATTAACAAGGTTGCCCAAACTTTCACATCCAACTGTATATTGCTGAATAAACTCCTTAAAGTGTGAGGACATCTGTGATTTCTTTCCTTGCCTGCTGCTGCTTTGACAAATGTCAAGTTATCGAAGTTCCTGTGATATGGTGCCGAACGAAGGTGGTAATGAAGGTGGTAACCCATAGCAACCATCAATTACATTTCTATACTGAGGATTTCCTTATTTGCTGGTGGTTTAAAATACTTTTTTTTTTTTTTAAATAAGATGTGAAAATATCACCTAGGAGCAAACTTTCTGCTGGAACATAATTTTTAATCTTCTGCTTAAAATTACTTTTCAGCATTTTGCAACTGAAAAAGCACCAAGAAGTATGCTTATTCAAAGTATTTTCTTGATTGCTGCTGACATTTTATTGATATTTATTGAATATCACCTGGAAGAGAAAAAGTGAATTGCATATAGGTGGGTTTCACTGTCACTGATCTGAAGCTTTTTATGCCACCAGGATAAGGGGAGTGGGAAGGATTATTCCAAATTTAAAGGAAACATCCAGGCGCAGGCGCAGTAGTTCTACCGTCCTGATGACAACGACCGGACCACGTGACCCGCACGGTGGAGCGCAGAAGATGCTGGCCCAGAACCCGACCTGGCGAGGTCGGGTTTTGCAGCGGAGAAGACCGGGAGCCTCCGGAGCTGCGGCGAGGGCACAGGACGGTTGCCACGAGCTGGAGGAAGCCCCAGGTAAGTGGATCTTTTTTTTTTTTTTCTTGGACACTTACTTTAAAATATAGCATCCCTACACGTGTCATTGTGACATGTGTCATTGTCATCCACTAAGGTATTCACTCCAGGACTGCTTCCTCTGTTTCCCTCCTGCAAGGCTCCATTTTCCCACAATTACTCCTGCACAAGGCCCCAACCTTTGAACCACATATTCTAACTTTCACGTATGCACAGTTGCCTCCGGGTCTCCTTTCTGGTCACACTCCCAGTGTCTTCCTGATCACCGCACACTCACAGCACTATCAACAGGGCATGTGAAGATGAGAGCACAGTCAGAGTGGCATCCTGGAGCAGGGGTGTAACAATAGACCCTGCAAGAGATGCAGCCGCAGGGGGGGGGGGGGCAAAAGCCACAGGGGGGCCCCGTCCTGAGAGACTGACAACTAAGGGCAAGGAGAGAAAAAACTTTCTGCTCTCTGCACAATTGTTCTAATGACTGCATCTGCTCAGCCACTGATAGGGAATCATACAAAGTATTGCAGACAAATATTTGTAGACAGTCCCTATTCAGTGTGCAGCATGGACTTCTAGTGTATAGCACTACCTCCAGCCTTTCTACCCCTTCCCAAGTGCTGTGTACTGTAGTGATGCTTGAGGAGCCTGGGCACTGGAGAGAAAAAGCTTTCTATTCTCTGCACAACTGTTCTAATGAATGCATTTGAGTTTACCTGTGCATTGGTTCTCAGTTTATCTGTGCAGAAAGGGGGGGGGGGATATTAGGGGGCCCCATCTAAATTTTTGCAGAGGGACCCCATCCAAAGTTTGCAGGGGAGCCCAGTGATTTCTAGTTACGCCCCTGTCTTGGAGCCAACTGCTCATGTGCAAAAGCTAGAAAATCCAGTTCAAAGGTTCTGACCACTTGTGATCGGGGGGCCTAGTATGGGACAGATTGTGGAAAAACTGAGCCTTGCGGGGGAAACAGAGGAGGCAGTCCTGGAGTGGATACCTTAGTGAATGTATGTATGTGCTCTTTTTTGCCCCCTTTTTAACTTAAATATAATTTTAGGAAAAGGCATTAATGACAGCCACCACATTCTACTCACTTCAGGTTTTGTGTTTCAATAATTTTATTCGTACTAAGAAAATAGAACAAAGTTTTACAGCAAACCTGAACTATGGTGATGGTGAACTTGTCATTACATAAAACAAACTGTAACAGGAATCAAAACACCACATGGTGGCCCTTGTTCAATTAACTATTTCTACTAGAAGACACATTTTCCTCTCCTCTTTAAAATAACTTTTCAGCACTCTGCAGATTGAAAAAATAATGTAGTTAAAAAGTAGGTGAAAAGGTACCGTCAAAATTATTTTGTATATTTTATTGCTTGCAGGTGGTTTAAAAGACATTTTATAGACAAGGGGTGAAAATATTATCTAGGAGAAAGCTCATTGAAATGTATCTCAATCAAAATTACAGTTAGACCAGATGGAACATTTAGGTCAATTGGACGAGTTGTGGATGCTATGTTGGTCGTTGTCGGCTCCTTGTCATTAAAATGCATTTTAAACCACCAGCAGCAAGTTAGGAAACACTCCAAATGATTTTGACCGTTTTTTAAATCTTCTTTTTGGCACTTTTCAATTGTTTTTCAAATGATCTCCTAGGAGAAAACTCAGGAGAAACATGAATTACATATGGTTCCTGGTCCAAAGTTTCATTAGGAAATTGGAAGGAACTATTTGATCTGAATATAATGAAATAATGATTTTTGAGAAGTACATTTTAACCAAAACTAAACCTTGCAAAATGTTGTCATGGTTGTTCAAGTTCATTAACCACTTTGCATCCAGATCCTTATGGAATAGAGCAGTTTTGACATTTTAGCCATGTCCCAATTTAATCAACAATAACGTTATCCCTACTTATTACACCTAAATGTATTATATATCGTTTTTGAAGACTAACTAGGCTTTCACTGAATGGCATTTTTTTCCTCGAACAATTTTGTTTTCTATGCATTTTAATGGGAAAAAGAGGAAAAAAAATAGAAAAAAAAAACCACATTATCTCTCAGTTTAACCAATTCCAGTTTAACAACAAAAAGCACTACTGCAGATGAAAAGCACACATTTTCTTTGGCTATTTCTACTGTTTATAACAAAACATAGATTAAATTCCCATCACAATTTATGGTGAGCATATTTGATTCTGCAATAATGCTACAGTGTGTATTTTTCACTATGCACTGAGAAAATAAAATTAATTTTAATGGTAAGAATCAATCTCATTGGCTCAGGGAACATATATTCCCTTTCACCAATTAGTGCTGCAGCAGATGGTGCTGTAAGTTTTGCACAGGAGCAAGCTTAATTCTGCACAGATATATTTCAGCCACCTGACTTATATCTACGTCCTCGTGGCTTAGATGGAATCACAGAGGACATAGATATATTGTAGTGGTGGATAAAGTGGTTAAAAAATGTAGACTCCACATCTCCAGTGAAGGTATGCAGTATCTTGGAAAGGAAATTAGGGTCTTCTGATAGGGAAATGGCTTGGAGGGAAATCTGGCTCCCAGGATCTTCAGCTTACTAACTCTTACAATATACAATCATAATAAGGTAGTATTTGACCCCAGCCATGAGTTGGAGAGGGAGTTCCACGGTTGACAGCATCTGCTGGTGCTGTGGAGCTATTGCTGGAGAATGTTCACTTTTCACAAGTATGGTGGTCATTCCCGGAGATACAGAAACTCTGGCAGGATATTCAGGGCTTCCTCTAAAGCAATTATGAGCTAAATTTCAGGTTTGATAAATTGGCTGCTTTGTTTAGGCTGGAAACCCGAATGCATAATGCGCTGCAAGATAAGCTGATTTAATAGCAGAACAGTAGAGGAAACCCTGCCACCTCCAATTTGGCAGAGTGACTAAGCAGGATGGAGTCCTTCATGGAGTGCAAATCTAGAACTGACTCGAGCAGTGGGAAGGTTTTTATCAGCAATGAGCTGTATAATTTTTAGCTTGGTGAGTTGGAGTGGGAGTGAGAGAAATTTCTTCCCCTTTTTCTGTTTTTTTCTTTCCATTTTTTCTCTCTCTGTTCAGAGCACACTATTCACAATTAAGTGGATGGGGTCAGAGGAAGATTAAGAGGTGGCTGAGGTGGTAGGGATTTAGGAGTAAAGACTACAAACTGTGATGCACACTGCTTCCTATTCCTAACGCGAAGTGCAAGCTGATGTAGCTAGTTTGCTCAATTGAGACTTAGCTGTTACACCTTGTTTAATGGACCATCATCTGCAGATCAGACAATTATCTGCAGATCTGAAGATCCAACCTGGTGGATCTGATCTGCAGATAATTGGTCGTTAAACAAGGTGTGTATGAGATCTGCAGATATCATAGACTTTGAATGCATTTTGCAGGAACGGATCTTTGGCGGGAACAGATCTTTTGCAGATACTGATCTGTTGCATGTGTACAGCATCTTTGTGTGCAGCATCTTGCAAAGATTTTTATCTGATGGGGAGTTCAGCTCCATAGAATAGACTGTGTAGAGAATGGCTCTCATACTACATGGAAGGGGGTAAAATTGGTCTGTGATCTTTCTTTTTCCAAAGACTTTTATCTGACGTGTGTACCCACCTTTAGCGAGTTGAAGCCTGCGTCTTGATTGCATCAGATAAGAATCCAGTGAAGTGCATTTGTCTTTTCTGCAACTCATCATACATTAGCTGCGTGAGCCTTTC